>NC_050182.1:981956-1001956 GCF_008315115.2 Sander lucioperca | reverse complement strand
TGACTGTGTGTCAGTGATTGAGTGTCTCTAACAGGTTGTATATGATAATATAAAGAGATGTTAGATATGTCAGAGTAAAGTCTCTAACAGATTTTATAACTCTGTGTTCTCCAGATAAACATGAAGATCTCTATCGTTGCCGGTGTTCTGCTGGTCTCTGCTGCTCTGCTCTCTGTGGACGGTGCTCGTAAGCTTACAATGTTTCAAAGAGACCATATCGCACCGCGCATGACTCCTGAACAATGTGACACAAAGATGAACAGTCTCCCTACCAATAGGAATAGTAATACCTTCATCAAAGCGACTATCACTCAGGTCAGACGTGTGTGTTCTGGAGGAATTCGTGTTGAACATAATCTTTTTGAAAGAGGAGGCTTTGAAGTTGTTAAGTGTGTATTAAACCCCGCTACTAATCAATACAACGGTAGACTTTTCACAGGTTGTAAAATTATAATTGGATGTGCTAAGTATGAACCTGTTCATCTTGAAACTGTTCAGAACTGTAACATCGGTCAGTAATCTGTTACTACCTGATGAATCAGAGTAATCTGTTACTACCTGATGAATCAGAGTAATCTGTTACTACCTGATGAATCAGAGTAATCTATTACTACCTGATGAACCAGAGTAATCTGTTACTACCTGATGAATCAGAGTAACTTGTGTCTCCTGTTGAATAAAACACATGTGACAGTTTAACTCTGGGTCTGTTTTTAATGCCGTCATGTTCACTCATTCATAAAGAAGATGAAACTACAGATCAGTATAATAATATCTTGTTTGCAAGGCACCTTTCACACATTAAATGCAGCTCAAAGTGTTTTACAAACTCATACAGAAGCTATATATATATATATATATATATATATATATATATATATATATATATATATATATATATATATATATACATACATGTATGTATAGAGATATATAGATATATATATCTATATATCTATCTATATATCTCTATCTATATAGATATATAATATATATAAGAGCTGAACGATTAATCAAATGTATTTAAAAGTTTTGTGTAATATTTTGTAACTTTTATTATTATATTTACTGTTTGTTAACAAGGTCAATGCAGGAATAATCTTACAGATCACAGATTGTTTACAGAAATGTTTACACCAGTGGCGATTTTAGACCCTTTCATCTCAGCCCCCCTAAAAATTATAACAATAAAAAAACAAATTATTATTTCATCAATTTTAGTGCTTCAAGTTAGAGTTTGCGAACTTGTCTGTTAGTAACGCAGGACAAACAATTACAGGTTCAAAGAAACAGGTTTAATATCTGTGTCGCTGTCATCAATGCACCTGTAACCCAGTCAAGGAAAGTTTTATTTTCTATTTATTTATTTATTGTTTACACTTCATTATCATTTCATTTGATTCTGGTAGTCCATAAAGGGACTTTCGTAGTTTTTTCACATGTTCAATATTTTGCATTTATCTTATACTGTTGTAATAATAAATACATATATTTATTGTTATCCAGTGCAAATACTGATTTAGCAGGAGGGGGGGTTAACCCTTTTGCAAGGCACTGTATCCACATCACATTCTCATTAGGGGCTGAGCCCCCTTAAAGGTCTGATCCTAGAATCGCCCCTGGTTTACACCATCTGCAATCTTTCAATTTCTTTGTTTGCTTTTTGAAAAGTAACCTTAAAAATACCTCTCAAATCATATTTACTTTGATAATCTGAAAAAAAACTTTTGGCCACAGTATGGACATTATTTTAATTTAGCCACAAACAATGCAGCAATACAGCAGCTTCGCTTCCCCATAATTTACAATATTTCAATTGAAAAACACTTAAAGGGGGGGTTCAGAATTTTGGACATAGGACCTCATTTCCAAGTTAGCCAGGGTGTTATTTATCAGTGGAGACAGTTTTCAACACGTTTCATCCAGTCCTTCTAGGTGCAGAGTTAGCTGGTGCTAGGCTAGCGCAAGTCAACAGTATCTGCTAGCCTGCCCCTAAAAACAGTCTTACCCACTCCACAGTACACCCAACGCAAATAAATTATAACACCAGACTATTGATGTAAATGTCTGTGTTGATAGAATAATGTTAGGAATAAAACTACCCTTGCATCACATTGCAATAGTTCAGCCCGGTTTCACGGCAGTTCGTGTAAATGTCACGTTATTTTAATCTATTGATACGTGTTCACGGAGTTCACTGAGTTCACACTTGAAAAGGAACAACTGAGTCAGCGGAGAAACTCACCCTGACTGCTGGATTCAGCTTGTTCAGAGGCAGTGGCCCGATCATGCTTGGCATGGAAGTGCCTCAGCATGGATGAGGTGTTGGTATTTTAGGCCAGCTTCTGCTCACAAATCAAACACTGGACCTACAAAAAGAATTCACAATAAGTATCCTTAAGTGATGCGTTTTGTTTTTTTGCCAGTGGCGGAATATGAGCCAACATTAGATGATACATGACAGCTGCAAACACACAACAGATTTAATGAATAGCCTACACCAAGCCTATATCCCAAATGGTAGAATAGACTAGCGCTTGGCCGAATTTATATGAAAGATGTGAATATTAAGAAGTTCCTATTGTCTATAGTCACAAATAATTTCATTATGAAGATATAACTTAGGTTGTAGCTAATTTAAATGCAGACTTTTTCGCATTATGGAGAGCCACATAGCCTAATGCACACTGGCGTATCCCATATAAGCAATAAAATAACATAGCCTATTGCCAACCTTGTTGGGCGAAATCAAATCAAAGTGTTCCCACATCTCTGAACGGCCTCTCTTCGCAACAGGTTCCATGTCTAATCCTCGCTAAACTCTATCAACGCTATACACTGTCAACCCGTTCTCATTCCGAACTCGTAAAATAAGGACGTTTGGACAGTGGCTGTCAGCGTCTGATGCGACGAAAAAGGCGTCTTGCAGCGTGTTTGTCTAACCGGCAATTTCAACTGGATGCGTAACGGCTGCAGATCCGCTCCGGAACATCGGCAGAGTCATTAGGTTTCCATTAAAGTCAGTGTGTGTATTTCCATTGACTGCAGAACGTCTGCGTCCCGACTCCGTCCCAGCTCCGGCGGTCCCAGCCCTCCGGAGCAGATACACAGAGCTGCTATTGTTTCCGGACGCCGGAGAGCTCCGCAGCAATTCAGCACACGGCAGATAGTGCGGGCAGTGTTGCCAACTTAGATTTAGTGACTTTTCAGACCCCCTTAGCGACTTTTATATAAAAAAAGCGACTAGCAAGGTATTGTAGTAGGTATATCTACTTTGCTGACACAACCACTAAGCTTTCTACAAATGATTGCGTAATGACGTCAACAATATGCAAATGAGCGTATGACGTCATCTAGCGACTTTTAGCGACTTTTGGAGCTGGTGCTAGCGACTTTCATTGGAAAAGAGTTGGCAACACTGAGTGCGGGGCAGGGAGTCGAGCACAGAAACAAAATAAAAATCTGGTTAATTTTCAAAGTAAAATCCAGCGGCGGATCATATTTCCTTGAAAACACAGCTCAGAGTAGTTTCCCCTCTACTCCTCTGGATGGAAACTAACTGCTGTTGGTTTTGTGGTTCTATTCTACGTGAATTCGTGAGATCTCGTGGGTCCTTGTGACTACAGCTGTCAGTCATGGCCGCAGCCGTGCCGCAACAAATCCGGACCTGGTGGGTACTGACTGACGGCGGAGCACGCAGCCGTTCTGCAGCGGAGCCGGTCCGCAGACCTTCTGCATCCAGTGGAAATCCGGAGTAACGCACCGGGGAGAGCAGCAGTTAGGATTTAGAGTAGTATGTAAGGGAGAATTTCCACGTAAGGAGGTGGATGGGTCAAACACAGGACTTTCACCCGGGCGAGCGGGGATCGCGTCCCGCATGTGGCGTTTAGTTTCCCATAGTCTTCCTAATCACAACCGTCCGGTTATTGTCCCCCGTCCCCAGCGGCCGTCTCCCGGCGTGTGAGGCGCCCTTTCCCTGTAGTGTTTTTCCTAAACCCAACCTCCGCCATCCCGTTATTGTCACACGTCCCCCGTGGCCGTCCCCCGTGGCCGTCCCCCGGCGTGTGAGGCGCCCTTTCCCTGTAGTCTCGTCCCCAGCGGCCGCCTGGCGGCGTGTGAGGCGTCCTTTCCCCGTAGGGTATTTCGTGCTGGCCACCACGTAAAAAACGAGAAAAACGTCCCCGTGAACACGTATCAATAGATTAAAAATAACGTGACATTTACACGAACTGCCGTGAGACTGGGTTGTAACATAACTACCACATACACATACCACAACATACTACTTTTCTGTTGAAGCCGTTTTTCCTAAATAAATCTTCATAATAACAGTCTACATTTTGGGTCCAAAACTGTTATTTCCAAGTCGTGATAACAGGGATTTAACCCTTCAAATATCTGCACGTAAACATACACAGACACTGTAAACCTTTTTGATGCTTTTTAAAACATTTATTTTTAATTCATGGTCAATAAACCTAATTTATGACATTATACCTCATTTTTAAGTTAGAAAAAGCAGAAATTATGAATAATTTTGACTATGAGTTAAGACCAGAGGATGTTGAGTGGATCACAGACTGTCAAAGTTTAGTCAGGATGCGGTTTTGAAACCATTTAAACATTTTTGTAAATGCCATGAAATTGACTAAAACATCCAACATTTTATGTAAATAATCAGTATTTTTTGTAAATGTTGTATGGGTTCCATACAGCGTACATCTGTGTTATTTTTGGGCAATTTGGTTGAAAAAAACCTATATTTCTGATATTAAAAACTTAAAAACGGGTCAAATTTGACCCGAGGACAACGCAAGGGTTAAACATTTTAGTGGTCACTACTTATTCTTTTTACGTTTTGTTAAAAGCTATATTCAGTTCTAAATCACATTAGTTTGTAATAACATTTTTCTTAAATAAATAAAAATAAAAACAGCATTTTGCCGGAAGGATGAGCACAGCCCGACACGTTTGTGTTACTATCCTCCATTAAAATCAGCTCAGAGCTCTCTTTGTCTGATAGGTCTGTAGCAAGCCCCACGTAAATTGGGATTGTTTTTTGGTAAACATACTGTATGTTACTGAGGTGGTTGGGTTTATGCAAAAAAGTTAAGCCACCCTCCAGAGTGGAAATCTTAAAAACGCTCCACCCGTTCCCGGCTACAGGGTAAAAACTGTGTGTGTGTGTGTGTGTGTGTGTGTGTGTGTGTGTGTGTGTGTGTGTCTGTGTGTGTGTGTGTCTGTGTCTGTGTGTGTGTGTCTGTGTGTGTGTGTGCTTTTCTGGCGGAGAAAACAGACCGTTTCTCTGTGTATTCACGTCATCTTTTCACATCTTTAACAAACCATATATGCATGTGTCCTTGTGTGCATTGTTGGTTTATTTAACAATTAATCCACGAAACGAGCCGTTATATTGTACACAGGAAAACCGCCAAACCATATTCCATTATTAAAATCTCACAATTTATGGTTGTTTTAGCTTTTACATAAATAATTCTCCCCTCCACAAACATGAATTAAGGGTTTATTTAATGGAAAGATTATACTACACAATTCGGCATACAATTAGCACACCAATGCAGTCTTGTTTTGATAAGATTATAACTTTTAGAACCGTTAAAACCGCTGCTATCCTACAACGGCGGCGAGCAATCGTTGGAAACAATTCAATGCAGTTTCAAAAACTCACCGCCAGGTGGCAGCCAATGACCGTCTCAGGAGAGAGGGGCGCTGCTGTCGCTGTGGTCTGACTGCAGAACATGAAAACACACAAAACATGTAACATTAGTCACAACAAGTAATTTATTCTCATGTGTTATATAATGTCGATTGTTGTAATTCTTAATAATTAATCCACGAAACATGCCGTTATGGCGTATGCCGGAAAATCGCTAAACCACATTTCATTAGTAAAACCTCACATTTAATATTTAGTTAGGTTTTTAATAAAGAATTCTCACCTCGTCAAACACAAGTTAGGACTTTTTGAAATCTTAAGTTTAGACTACAAAATTCGGCATCAAACAAAAACACCAATGAGCTCCTATTTTAGCTAGATTGTAACTTGTATCCGTACAACCTACAGCGGTAGGCCTACTAGTCGGTGAAAGTCAGACCCGTTAAAACAAACTTTTTTACAACGAGGTTTGGCGGAGAAACAAAGTTCATCTCTCAATATTCGGGGTCCTATTTAAATCTTTAACCACAGATTTGTGTTCTTAGTGTGCATTGTCATAATGTTTAACAATGATTCATCCACGAAACATGCCACTGTATTGTATGCGGGGAAATCGCCATACCATATCCCATTAGTAAAACCTCACCATTTACATTTATTTAGCTTTTTCATTAAGAATTCTCACCTGGACAAACTTTTTTGAATTGGGATTTTCTGAAATCGTTAACTTAAACTAAGAAATTCGGCAGACAACCAACACACCAAATAACTCTTAATTTACGGGCTTCTGTCAGCTGAGTGACCATACTTCAATATTAAAGCCTCACAATTTATATATTTGTTTTGTCATTAGGGATTCTCACGTCGACAAACATGAATAAGGATGTTTTTGAATCGGAGGGTTATGCTTGAAAATTCGGCATGCAATTAACTCTCAAAATGAGCTCTTATTTTATCTAGATTTTAACTTTGATTCCGACCCCGTATAATATACTAGAGGAGGTCGGCGTTTAAAAAGCCTTTTTCTGAACGAGGTTTGGCAGAGGAAAAACAACACAGTATTCGGACGCTTTTCACAACTTTAACGGCAGATTTTAAACAGCTGGTTTTGCTGTAAGATACAAAACATACAGGAAAGCTTTGTTCAACGTTAAAGACGAGAGAAGCTGAAAACAAAAGCGTTAACGGTCACTCGCTGTTGTCAGCCATAATCCATTATTAAATCCTCACAATTTAAAGTTGCTTTAGCGTTTTCATAAATAATTCTCCCCTCCATAAACATGAATTAGGCTTTCATTTAATCGAAAGTTTACTCTTAAAAATTCGGCATACAAATAACTCACAAAGGAGCCCTTATTTTAACTAGATTTTAACTTTTATCCCGTCAACCTATAATATACATAGCGGAGGTCGACGATAGAGAGCCGCGTTAAAAAAGCCTTTTTCTGAACGAGGTTTGGCGGAGGAAAAACAACACAGTATTCGGGATCTTTGTTTCTCTACAAGAATCTTAAAAGACTGAGCTTGGTCTGGTGATAGCCAGACTAGTCATAGCCTATTTCATGCACAGAAACACACCAAATAACTCTTATTTTACTAAAATTTGAACTTTTAAACCAGTCACTCCCGCTGTTATCTACATCGGAGTGATATAGCATACTGAGCTACAGTGAATGTGAACCTTATTTTTTACAGACTACGGTGTGCAAACACATTTTAGAAGTTGTAATTGCACGCAAATAAAGTGTCTCTTTGATTAATAACGATGTAACCGTAGATACGGGGCTTCGGTCAGCAGGCCTGCGGGGCTGCAAAGCCTGAAACTCGGACTGCACCTGGACTTGATGTCGATGGCTGGAAAGTCGCGGCCATCACCTTCTCTGCAGAGTCAGCCAATCACACGGCCCCAAACAAGTATCACCTGTCAATCACCATTAAGGTTGTTCAGCAGTATTTTTTTTAAACCACATTTAAAAGAAAAAAAATAAACTGAATGGTTCCCTACAGCGCTCTTCACAAGTAAAATAAAGTAAAAGAGGGGGAGAGAGAGAGAGAGAGAGAGAGAGAGAGAGAGAGAGAGAGAGAGGGAAAATCTTCCCTCATTTTGTGTATTTGGACATGTGTATGTTGGTTAAAGACAATCAAATACAATCTTACTTGCCATTGGTTGCTTTTAGTACACACATGAAAACACACACACACACACACACACACACACACACACACACACACACACACACACACACACACTTACTTGAAAATGATGAGATGAGACAGAAATGGTGCAATGAGCCTTTAATTTACAACATGCAACAAATCACAACTTGTAGTTTAAACACACTTTTAAAAAATGTAGAAAAACAACCCAAGTCATGTGAGCTCTTTGTGATGTGACTTAATAATAATAATAATAATAATAATAATAATAATAATAATATAATAACACTGTGGACATACAGTAGTATTTCCTTCTAAAACCAAACTAAATCACTTCATTTTTCCACCTCACCCAAACCAACCTTAACACACACCCCGACATTTTAAATGTGGTTCCATTAGCTTCGGTTTTTTCTCGGTCTATTAGCTGGCAAACAGCAGGTTAATCCGATCAATACAACAACAGAACAGTAAGGCACTTTGGAGAAAACCTAAACAAAGTGAACTATAACCGGCAATTTCCACTGGATGCGTAACGGCTGCGGATCCGCTCCAGAACGTCGACGGAGTCATTAGGTTTCCATTAAAGTCAGTGTGTGTATTTCCACTGACTGCAGAACATCTGCGTCCCGACTCCGTCCCAGCTCCAGCGGTCCCAGCCCTCCGGAGCAGATACCAGAGCTTCTATCGTTTCCGGACGCCGGAGAGCTCCGCAGCAATTCAGCACACGGCAGATAGTGCGGGACAGGAAGTCGAGCACAGAAACTAAATAAAAATCTGGTTAATTTTCAAAATAAAATCCAGCGTGCTCACGGCGGATCATATTTCCCTGCACTACACCTTGAAAACACAGCTCAGAGTAGTTTCCCCTCTACTCCTCTGGATGGAAACTAACTGCTGGTGGTTTTGTGGTTCTATTCTACGTGAATTCGTGAGATCTCGTGGGTCCTCGTGACTACAGCTGTCAGTCATGGCCGCAGCCGTGCCGCAACAAATCCGGACCTGGTGGGTGTTGACGGACGGCGGAGCACGCAGCCGTTACGCAGCGGAGCCGGTCCGCAGACGTTCTGCATCCTGTGGAAATTGCCGGTATGGGCGTCTCAGTCCACTGGGCTCTCTTCATGTTTTAGCTCGTTAGCTAGCTGCGCAGCACTGATCCAGAACCGCGACAAGTCCTCAAAACCATACGGCGACATTGCCCATTTATTCCCCCCCCCCCTCTAATACGACCCCACAGGAGTGTATCAAAAATTAGCGCCCTTAGCGATGGCAGGAAAGACGTCCATATATCTCAGTGATTTTCTCAGAGATCGTCCTGTGTCCGTGGGAAATTATCCAATTTTACGTTGGCCTAATTTATCCAACAAATTCTTTTATCGAGTTACTGCAAATAATTTGCCATTGTTGCGTTATCTGTGCCTGCAATGTGATGACTGGCAGAGAAATTAAATACTATTCTGTGTCAGTAGGTGGCAGTATAGCACAATAATGACCACGTTGATTTAAGACAATAGAATTACTGGCAGTAATTATATTGCTACCGCACGACACAACGCCATCTTTACAGCTTTTTCAACGTACAATAAAGCCACACTAGAGCGCCGCTTACTGTGCTCCAAGGCTGCAACACAACGTGCGCATATTATATTAAATCGGGAAGCCATGATCAGATTTGAAACCAAATCCTCCAAACGATTCCAATAAAGAAACGATTCTACTAGAATCGTAATTTTTGAAGCGATTCCCAGTAGGAATCTGTTCTCTATGCCCGATCCTACTTATGTCCCGACCCAAAGTGACGCCAAGAGTCCCGACCAAGCGCGTTAAGATATGACGTTGTTTGTCCATTGTTTATTTCTAAAGAAACGCGACAATGTATAAAAGGCTCCATTACCTTGTAGCTCACGTTATGGCTCCGTAGCAGACGTTTTTATAAAAATAGGCTAACGATTGGGTCATAACCACGAGACTTACTGTCTCATAGTAGAGGAATTACCGTATAGTACAGGAGAAGCTCTCAGGCAGTTTGGACTTCCATTAGCTGTTTAAGTGTAATTACTAATGTTAACTATCATTTTAGTGATCAATAATTAGCCTGTGTCTATGTTATCTCCTTACATATACCTACACTCTCCGTCTCTGCTAGATTGGGAATGATTGAGATTTCTCTTGGCACAGCTACCAGAAGACTTCCAACTTTCAGACAGGTTGCTCACGTCACATCTACGTCTTCAAGCTCAGTTGGAGGCTGCTCAGTAACGCTCAGCCATCACCGGGAAAGATCTTCTAATATCCTTCACTGGTCTCCGTCCAGAGACACGGGACCTGTTGGTCCATTCTTATATAATGTCTATGGATTTATACGCGACGGCAGGGAGGATGTGTTGGTGTTTCGAGACGTTTGACTTACCCGTACTAAACAATGCCCAACCCCAGTAACGGTCCTGGATCAGTACTTATTAACCAGCGGAGTACAGACCATTTACCGCGTCTCCCAGTGGACATTAGGTCACCGTGCAACAGTGAGAACAGATCATTAAGCATCAGAAAATACATACATGTCAAAATGAATAATAATAATTACTATTATGTAAACAGCCTGGCTCTGTCCGGCCTGGAGCCAGAATGAATCGTTGATCCAAAGTTGTAAGTTATTTTAAAACCATAAAATAAATCGGGGCTCAGCCGAAACCTTGGGGGAGGGGTTTAACTCTTGTGTTGTCTCTTCCCGTCGACTGTTAACTTGTTGTCCTAGGAGGCGAGTCGAGCAGGTTACCATGTGATGGAGAAACGCCAAAAATGGCCAAACTCTGACTGATGTACGGATTCATTCTGGCTCCACACCAAAACGTCCAGGAAGCAATATAAAAACCCAACTTTAGGGTAAAACAATACAAGATGCACCAATAAAAAATAAAAAATATCCGAATTTGATACCAAAACTGGAAGCTGATGGCAGACACCGACTGAAAAACTCGGCGTATCAAAAGTTCCAACAAATAGAAAATACAAAAAATATTGAAACAAATCAAAGCAAACGCTGACTAAATCTCAAAGATCTCAAACCAGGGATGCACCGAATCCAGGATTGGGCTGAATATTGGGCTTTTTGACGGGGTTGGGTTTCTGCCGAACATTAGAATTTTTTCCCACCGAACCGAACTCTACGCGCGCTACGCTGGTTGACGTACACAACATCTTCTGATTTATCGCCTCAAAAACGTTAAAGTTGCTTGCTTTCGTTATGGAATTATGAATGAATTGTTTTATTTCTACACAGGCTATGTTTAATGTGAAGTATCTGTAGACTGTTGTACAGTTATACAGTTTTGAGTGTTGCCGTAGTTAATGTAAGTCTCACGAGATCTCACTTACGTGTTTTGGTAGTAGTATCGTGCACGTAGTGTAACATGATCCTCCTGTTTCTCTCCTGACGCGTGTGTGCTATCAGGGATGCACTAAATCCAGGATTTGGCTTCAGATTCGGCTGAATATTGGGCTGAATATTGGGCTTTTTGACGGGGTTGGCTTTCTGCCCAACCTTAGAATTTTTTCCCAGCGAACCGAACCCTACGCTTGCACTACGCGCGCTACGCTGGTCGCCGTAATGACGGCGCCGTTGATTACGGGAAGGTGTTTACGTAGGTGGAGCGTTCAATGCAGTAGGCTGTGAGAAAGTGGAAATGGAACTGGTGAGCAGAAAAAGTGTAGTTTGGCAGTACTTTCAGTCAGAAGAAGGCCATTCAAGTCCAGCTACATGTTCAATCTGTAATGCTGATTAGTCTGGTGGTGGCGAGGACCCTAAACTATACACAACATCACCGCTGTTACAACATCTGGTATGAAACATGCGGAAGAATACGAGTTGTGATGAAGGAATCTACAGACAGCAGCCAAAATGCAGCAACTTCAGGTACGGCAAAGGAAGGACAGTCACTGTTTACTTCATTAATGAGTTTACTGTGTTCATGGACTGAGGATGGGACGAGGATTCAGCAGAATCTTAACCAGTGGATTCGGTATTCGGCCGAACCCCAAACATCTGGATTCGGTGCATGCTTAATCTCAATTAATTTGTTGTCCAGTGATTCTCAACAACTGCTTCAGGTTCTTCTTTACGTCACATTGGGTCATTTTAAATTACAGTCAGCTGAAAATGGTATCGCCAGTTTAAGCAGTTGTTATCAGTGCATCTAAAGTGAAATAAAGCTTTCATGTCAAACTGGTCCAGACTGGAAATAAAAAATATTTTTTTTAAAAATCAGTGCAGTGAAGCAGCAAATACACAGCAAATGTGAAGTTAAAAACCAAAACAATATCTCAAAAGTGAAATGCAGGTTGTTTTACTTTGTAGAAAACAGCTTTTTGAGTTTGTGTTATACGTTGAAAAAGCCTCCACGCACTGTGTGTGATTCAGGGCGGTCTCTGATAAAAAGCTGACAGTCGGGAGAGAAGACGGGTGAAATCTTTGGCTGTTGATCCTAAATTGTGTTTTTAAATCACACCGTGAGACACGTCCAACAACTTGCAGCGTTTCTTTTCAACCTGGACCGTATTTTCCTGTGTTTCTGTGTCTAAGTGACTGATGGGAACAACAATCTTTGACATTGGTCCAGTATTGAGCGTGAACGCTGTAACTGGCAGCCACAACAGTACAGGACAAATGTGAATCGTCAGTCAGCGTCCACTAAAAGTTCTGTTTGTTGCTGCTGACAGACTCAGATTATTATTCTAAGTGTCTGACAACTTTATGGAAAGGATCCCTACAGAGATAGACCTTTAAAACCTCTTTGAGACCTTTCTGTTTAACTAGAAACAGCTCTGAGGTCACTAGCGCTAAACCCACCAGACTCCATTTAAAAAAACTATACTTTTAACGTGCATAGAGCAAACATATTTTCACTTGTAAATCTGTAAACTATGTGTTTATTTCAACCAAAACTAGAGTTATGATGGTTGGAAAAGTGGAAAGACGACCCAAAATGGCTTTTTATAGTTTTGTTTAGTTTCTGTTGACTTTGAATGAAGTGTATTTAACGATGCTAAAATTACTGTTTATTCACATGGAGTCTGGTGGGTTTAGCGAATGCAATTTCGCAGATGTTTTTATGTTTAAAAAAAGGATCTTACTCTTTAACAGAAAGGTCGACTTCCTTAGAAATCCTTTCATAATGTTGTCAGACACTTAGAATAATAATCTGAGCCTGTCAGCGGCTAAACGAGCACTTCTGTGAAGGTAAATACAAGCTGGACGATTGCCCTGTTAACTTACACTGTAGCTTGTTTGTCCGCTGCCGACTGCAGCGATCTCTCTTAATACTGGACCAATGTCAAAGATTGTTGTTCCCATCAGTCACTTAGACACATGGGGAAATGGGGTCCAGGTGGAAAAAAACGGTAGTGACCCTTTAAGTCGAGGCCAGGCCAACGTTTTACGTTGTAAAATGCAACTGCATTACAAATGTGGCACCGTAAACAAACATCAATTCCACAATGCAGTTGTATGTAGCTGTGCTTAGCATTTTTGTTTTAATACATCGTGACGCTTCAATTCACCGCGCATTCAACGCGCAACCCAACATGCTTGAAAACGCACGTTGTACAGTGTCACACAGGTTGCACCCACGCTTTTATTTAACGTATCTCTGAGTGTGACATGCAGAGAAAGTCTTTTTCAATTTCAGAAACCCAACAACTTTCCCCCCAAAAAGAGAAAGCTAAATGAAGTCGTCAGACCGCCGTAATCACACAGTGTGCAGGGGCTTTAAGGGATGCACCAGAAATAAGACAATCATTTGTTTTTAAATTCATTGTAATTTGTCCAGTAAACCTAAACTTCCACACAGTCATAATATTCAAACATTCCTTCATAAATCCTTCAGTCTGCACTCGCTCGGAGCTGCTTTCAGACGAAATGTAAGAGGACACATTCAGAAGTGCAAAATCGTCAGCGTTGCACTGAGATTTTTTTTGGCATCTGATCAACAGTAAGGCAGTAATCTGAGGGTTTACGTCTCGGACTGAAAGCAGAGCTCAGTCTCACATCATCAAGAGTTTGGGTAACAGGAAATGGCAGGAAAGTTACCTCTTTCACACCAACGACCTGGGTCGGACCAGTGTTACCTGTTCAACCACGACGCTCAACTACAGCTGAATCCGTTTGAGTCATAGTTGGTGCTATTAATCTTATGTATGTCTGTATGTATGTGTATGTCATTTTTTTATACGAGCTACCCAGGGATGCACAAAAGATTTCAGCCCTGGCTGACAATTAAGTTGTATCGTATTTCTTATGAAAAGACAAACTTCAGTCAAACTTCTCTGATGTCAGCTTGTTAAATGTGAATATTGTTCCAGTTTCTTCTCTCCTCTGGGACAGGAAACTGAATATATTTTAGTTGTGGACAAAACAAGACATTTGAGGACGTTATCTTGGGCTTTTTGGGAAACACTGATCCACATTTTACAGACCCAACAACTCATCCATTCATCCAGAATATATTCCACACATTAATCCACGATGTAAATAGTCCGTAGTTGCAGCACAGACGATCGATATTTTAACTTTGCATCGATAACACTGGATCGTGGATCATTGAAACCCTTTGTCCAACCTTCGGTGTGAAAGAGGTACAAATCTCAGACCACTCTCTGTCTTCCAGCACTCAGATTTAAATATGATTTTTTAATTTTTACAAAAATCTCCCAAAGAGCAGAACCGCTCCAACGGGACAAATACTGTAATTGACTGGCTCCGTAGAAGTCCTAATAACCACTCTTTCAGTTCCATGTGGACACTGCTCTATGTTTCTCTAAAACACTTACTGATGTGCTTTCTGAAAATTCAGATTTAAAGTCAACATTTTACAGATTTCGTTTGTTTTTAAAGCACCGAGGACAGTCATGCACGTCCCGACGTCTGTGAGAGAAACTGGACAGCACGTTGAAGTGAAACTGTAATAAATGCTTTGAGTCCTTCTGAAACTGAACTCGGCAGCAAATTGGTTTCCACAGCGGAGACGTCAGTTAATGTGATGCTACCTGGTAGTTACTGTCGCGCCCAAAAGAAAGCTAGCCTGGGAAAACCCTGACGAACTTCTGGCAAATTTGAGATTTGCTCTGCAAGTCAGTCTGGCCAAGAGCCCATTCAAGTCCATTTCCAATGTTTCCAAATCGAGGCACCAATCACAACCGTTGAGGCGGGCTTTACACCAATCACAACCGTTGAGGCGGGCTTTACACCAATCACAACCGTTGAGGCGGCTTTACACCAATCACAACCGTTGAGGCGGGCTTTACACCAATCACAACCGTTGAGGCGGGCTTTACACCAATCACAACCGTTGAGGCTGGCTCTACACCAATCACAACCGTTGAGGCGGGCTTTACACCAATCACAACCGTTGAGGAGGGCTCTACACCAATCACAACCGTTGAGGCGGGCTTTACACCAATCACAACCGTTGAGGCTGGCTCTACACCAATCACAACCGTTGAGGCTGGCTCTACACCAATCACAACCGTTGAGGCAGGCTTTACACCAATCACAACCGTTGAGGAGGGCTTTACACCAATCACAACCGTTGAGGCGGCTTTACACCAATCACAACCGTTGAGGCGGGCTTTACACCAATCATAACAGTTGAGGCGGGCTTTACACCAATCACAACCGTTGAGGCGGGCTTTACACCAATCACAACTGTTGAGGAGGGCTTTACACCAATCACAACCGTTGAGGCGGCTTTACACCAATCACAACCGTTGAGGCGGCTTTACACCAATCACAACCATTGAGGCGGGCTTTACACCAATCACAACCATTGAGGCGGGCTTTACACAATGACGATAGCGCAGCGACGGCGAGCAGATTTTTGCCGTTGTCGCTGCTACGTCACCCGGATCATTGGTCTGATTGGTTGAAGGACTATCCCATGGCGCCCAGAGGCATTTGAGCGCCATCCGTTGGTGACGCCCCTTTTGGAAATGGGCTGTGAATTAACCTTCCCCAGACCCACTCTCAGCTACAAATGAGAAGCGTCTGGTGTCAGCCAGGCTGAAAGAAAGTAGCATTTACTTCACAATCACTTGATTGTGATTTGATTTTTTTTAACTATTAACATCTCAAATCATTGGCGCGTGACCGGTTATTAATTCCCGGCCCCTGGTGCAGCACCTTTCCTTTTTTACTTTGTGTTTGTTTGCATTGATAGCATGCTAATGTTTCCTTTAGTTTCAATTCACAGGATCTTTTAGCATGCTATTGTTGTTGTCTTTTAGCACACATTAGCCCCTGAGTAACGTTTGATTTTAGCATGCTAACAAAGTCATTAGCATGCAAGTTATTGTCTGTAAAATCGTAGCTCGGTAATGTTTGTTACCACACCACAATAATGATTGAATCTTTTAGTGTGCTAGCCAAAATTAGCATATCAGACTAACAGGGCTAAACTGTGCATTATTTTATTGTTGGGCATTTTAAAAAAGTATTTAAAAATAGTTTAATACATCCGTGGTCCAGACTGTTTTTTTACTGAGCTCGTAGAATAAAAAAAGTTGGAATGGATGAGACATTTGAATCGAGCAAATCAAGCTAAGTGCTGTAAACCACCGAGGAAGTGCAAACAAAGAGGCGACCTGTGACTTAAGCGGCAACATTTTTGGCGGGAACTCGTCAGGGATTGCTTTATGGCACACGACAGGAAGAGGGCGCTGTTCCTCAAAGCCCAGTTTAGTTCAGACCAAAGATTCGAGACGAGTTGACACTTGCAGATAATGGCGTATCATCTGCATAGAAGCGACTTCCCGTACTTCCGTTTTATTCTCAGATTTTGTAGTTGGACTTCTTTATCAGGTCTAGTTTGAGAGTTATCTGCTCTAGCTTTTCCAACGTTTTAGACACAGATATGGTGATTAATAACGGTCCTAAATGATGCTAAAATAAGACGATAAACTACCACAAAGAGCCACAACACGACTACAAAGAGACACAAAATGTATGGGGGAAATTGCATTTTGTTTTAAAAAAAAACGTAACATTTTCTTGAGGAAGGACACCTAAACCCGCCGCCAAATACGCACGCTTAAGTCTTACACAAACCGAGGGAAAACACAACATTTGTAGTGTCTTAAAATATGAATGAGTATAGTGATAGTGAGATACTTGCAGCAAGCAGGGATGCACCGAATCCAGGATTCGGATTGGGCTGAATATTGGGCTTTTTGACGGGGTTGGGTTTCTGCCAAACCTTAGAATTTTTTCCCACCGAACCGAACCCTACGCTTGCAATACGCGCTCTACGCTGGTGGACGTAATGACGGCGCCGTTGATTACGGGAAGGTGTTTACGTAGGTGGAGCGTGCAATGCCGTAGGCTGTGAGAAAGTGAAAATGGAACTGGTGAGCAGAATAAGTGTAGTTTGGCAGTACTTTCAGTCAAAAGAAGGCCATTCAAGTCCAGCTACATGTTCAATCTGCAATGCTGATTAGTCTGGTGGTGGCGAGGACCCTAAACTATACACAACATCACCGCTGTTACAACATTTCGTATGAAACATGCGGAAGAATACGAGTTGTGCATGAAGGAATTTACAGACAGCAGCCAAAATGCAGCAACTTCAGGTACGGCAAAGGAAGGACAGTCACTGTTTACTTCATTAATGAGTTTACTGTGTTCATGGACTGAGGATGGGACGAGGATTCGGTAGTCGGCATAATCTTAACCAGTGGGTTCGGTATTTCGGCCGAACCCCAAACATCTGGATTCGGTGCATCCCTAAACTTTGCCTTGCCTGCCAACATTATCTTACAACGGGTCAGCTAGCTCGCTCGACCGTACACTGCGCTCGTCAAGACCAAAACTCAATTTGTAACATAGAAATAAAATGGATTTTTTGGAGTTTGTAGCCTACTGGACCGGCTGATTCGCATCAGGTTTTTGACGCTTTCTCTCACCACTTTTGCTGGATTTCTTGACACTTTTTTCGATGGTCTTGTTGCCTCTCCCAACGATTTTTTGTCAATTTATTGACGTTTTCGCCTCCTCATCGTGTGTGTCTTCCTACGTTGTAAAACCAGCCTCTGGAGACTCGACCAGCGGAGTTGTAGCTGGTTTGAGTCGAGCTGAGACGGGCCGGTTCAGAGCGCTGAAACTTTTCTTAAAAACGGTTTCGTCTCATTGGGAATCTTTGGTCTGAACGGGGCTTTAAAGCTATAACGCAGCTTACGTTTTTCTATAAAGCTTCTCTACATCTTAGACAGCAGATAGAGGAAGGAGGGGAAATAAAAAATAAAACATGTCTACCTTTTCAAAGAGGGAAAGGCAGGACAGGAAGCCGTTGAGATTTTGGATTGTTTGCACAGCGATGTCTTTCGCTGATTCTACTGAAATGTTATTGAGCACCTTTAACGTGTAGAAATCTACGGAGGGAATAGTAATCTGAGTAACTACTGTCCTTTACCGGGATGATATTTACTTTTCAGATTGTTGAAAGCGACGGCTGGTCCTGGATCACATGTTCCATTACGTCGGGAGTTTAAATTATAATCCAATCAGGTTGAGTGTCCAGGCGGTTGCTAGGCGGTTGCTAGGCAGAAAACTTGACACAGCAGGACTCAGCCAACTGCCAACGTAACCGTCTGGTTCCTTCATGACGGGGAGCTGATTAAACTGCTGCACCTGGAGGGAGGGAGAGAGAGAGAGATGGAGGGAGGGAGATGGAGGGAGAGAGATGGAGGGAGAGAGATGGTGGGAGGGAGAGAGAGAGGGAGATGGAGGGAGGGAGAGAGAGAGGGAGGGAGAGAGAAAGAGAGGGAGAGAGAGGGAGAGAGAGAGAGGGAGAGAGAGAGAGAGAGAGAGAGAGAGAGAGATGGAGGGAGGGAGAGAGAGAGAGAGGGAGATGGAGGGAGGGAGAGAGGGAGGGAGAGAGAGAGGGAGGGAGGGGGAGAGAGGGAGAGAGAGAGAGAGAGAGAGAGAGAGAGAGAGGGAGAGAGAGAGATGGAGGGAGGGAGAGAGGGAGGGATAGGGATAGGGAGAGAGAGAGAGAGAGAGAGAGACAGAGACAGAGAGAGAGAGAGAGGGATAGGGAGATGGAGGGAGGGAGAGAGAGAGAGAGATGGAGGGAGGGAGAGAGGGAGAGAGGGAGAGAGAGAGGGATAGGGATAGGGAGAGAGGGAGAGAGAGAGAGAGAGGGAGATGGAGGGAGGGAGGGAGAGAGAGAGAGAGGGAGAGAGAGAGGGAGGGAGATGGAGGGAGGGAGAGAGAGAGAGAGAGAGAGAGGGAGAGAGAGAGAGAGGGAGAGAGAGGGGAGAGAGAGAGGGAGAGGGATGGATAAAGAGAGAGGGAGGAGGGAAGGGTAAAAAAGGATGGAAGGAGGTTTTGAAGCAAAGATGGAAGGAAAAAGGAAAAAGGGAAGGATGGCAGATAGGATGTAAGGAAGGAGATAAGGAGAAATGGAGGGAATAAAAACAGCAGAGAGAGAAGTGAAAAGTGAGAAGAGAGAGCAGAGGACGGAGACAGAAAAGGAGAAATAATTTCCATCATGTGAGTCTGATTATAACAGTCAGTTCAGTGTTTAAAGAGCTCTGATATTCAGCCTTTCAGTTCCTCTTTAACAGCTGATTAGCACCGTTAGCATTCCTAGCACGGTTAATAAATTACTGTTTATTTACATGGAGTCTGGTGGGTTTAGCGAACGCAATTTCGCAGATGTTTATATGTTTAAAAAAAGGATCATACTCTTTAACAGAAAGGTCGACCTCCTTAGAAATCCTTTCATAATGTTGTCAGACACTTAGAATATTAAAGTAAAGGCTGGACTACGATAGAGCTGCATGGAACAGTTTGTGAACAGTGTTTTCTGTTGGAGATGGTAAGTCCCTTTGGGGTGGACTTTTCACTTTGTAAACCAATAACATGCACAAAACAAGATATATAACAAAAAGGAAAGGGAAAAAGCCAAAAAGCATAATATCAGCACGGAGGGATGGGACGTACCAGTCTGATGAGAGCCGCAGGTCACGGTGTAAGACGTCCACAAACTAACGGCCATCAGGAAAGTCGCTATGAACCCAAACACCTGCAAACGCATTCAGCACAAACACACAACACACCATAGTTTACTTCACACAGACATAAGTTAATCAAGTTCCTTCACTTCTTGTAACTTCT
>NC_050182.1:964456-976956 GCF_008315115.2 Sander lucioperca | reverse complement strand
CTGTGTCTGTCTCTCTCTCTGTCTCTGTCTCTCTGTGTCTGTCTCTCTCTCTCTCTCTCTCTACCAAAGAGACTGGAGGACCACTCTCGGTTCCTTAGCGTAACGTGGAGTGAACCCTCTTGTCACTCACATGGTCTTTGTCTAGGGAGGCGGGACTCCTGGCGGAGAGAGAGAGAGAGAGAGAGAGACACAGAGAACGCTAGTTGTTGGAGCAGGGTTTCCAGCAGCACTTTGCAGTTAAGGCGCCGTCAAAAAAAAAAAATAAAAAGTATATGAGCGATATCTGCCGTGTAACTCGGCGTCCCATTTTCTCCCTTTCAGTCAGGGGCGGAGCTAGACTCTCAGTATGGTGGGGGCGGAGCTAGACTCTCAGTACGGTGGGGGCGGAGCTAGACTCTCAGTACGGTGGGGGCGGAGCTAGACTCTCAGTACGGTGGGGGCGGAGCTTCATCACGGGGCTCTCTGCTACCAAGTCATGAATGCATGTTATAATGTGTCACTTGTTGAGTCAAGTAAGCCTATATGTCAAATAAAAAACAAAGAAAAGACATTTTTTGACAAGTTTGTACTTGCCAGTCAAGTAAAAATGTTTCAGCACCATGGACAGCGACAGCTGATGGACAGCGATGGTGCTGAACAGGCCAAGATGAGCTCAATCAGTGCCACACTATATCACTGACATGGCACTATTGTATATATGTTTGATAAGAAGAGCAGTATTATCATAACGTGAGATAATATGTAGTAATTAGCTTCTTTCAGCTAATAATCTGCAATGTGTCACTTTGGGCTTAGGCGTCACTTGACTTTCTCGTCAAGTGACGCAAGATCGGCGGCATCTGAGGGGCCCCTGATTGGCACGGGGCCCTGGGGCAGCTGCTTCCAAGCACCCACGCTATCTCCGCTACTGCTTTCAGTCCAAACCACAGTTGACAACCTGCAGGTGGAGGCGGAGATTGGCATGGGGTACTTTCTATAAAATCATCTCTCAATGCAAATCAAACCAGCTATTAGGCTAACTGAAATAAAACCATGTTAATCTCTAGGTATGGTGAAGGGTATGTGAGGATGTGGGGGTATGGTGAAGGGTATGTGATGATGTGGGGTATGGTGAAGGGTATGTGATGATGTGGGGGTATGGTGAAGGGTATGTGATGATGTGGGGGTATGGTGAAGGGTATGTGATGATGTGGGGTATGGTGAAGGGTATGTGATGATGTGGGGTATGGTGAAGGGTATGTGATGATGTGGGGGTATGGTGAAGGGTATGTGATGATGTGGGGGTATGGTGAAGGGTATGTGATGATGTGGGGGTATGGTGAAGGGTATGTGATGATGTGGGGTATGGTGAAGGGTATGTGATGATGTGGGGGTATGGTGAAGGGTATGTGATGATGTGGAGGTATGGTGAAGGGTATGTGATGATGTGGGGGCCAAGGGAACTTTATCAGGATGCATAGTATCCTGGATCCATGAAATAACTGGCCTTTCAAAATAAAAGTCTGCCTGCCTCTATGGGAATTTAACATAGGGGTGTACTTACTTTAGTTGCCAGCAGTTGAAAAAACTCCGACACAGAGAGAGGATACGAGAGGACGAGGAAGCCCGTCAACAAACCGATCAGTTCTAAGTATCTGGAGACGCAGCTCACGTATGTGATGACGGCAGGACGTAGTTTTGTCACGTAGAGATCTTTAGTGCGCTTGCATAACTGCAGTGTGAAAACAAGACTTACCGGATCAAATGTAGACAATGTTACAAAAACCTAAACCTTGGTCCGGACTTTCATGTGTAAAAACACCCTCAAAGAGACTCCTCAGGTCTGATAATTTAGTTGGTCCACACTGAACACACACACACACACACACACACACACACACACACACACACACACACACACACACTGAAGACACAACACACACACACACACTGAAGACACAACACACACACACACTGAAGACACAACACACACACAGAACACACACACACACAAACACACACACACACTGAAGACACAACACACACACACACACACACTGAAGACACAACACACACACACACACACACAAACACACACAAAAACAGAACACACGCGCACACACACACACAATGAACACACACACACACACAGAACACACAGAACACATACACACAGACTGAACACACACAGACTGAACACACAACACACACACAAACACACACACACACACACACACACACACACAGAACACACAGAACACATACACACAGACTGAACACACACAGACTGAACACACAACACACACACAAACACACACACACACACACAGAACACACAGAACACATACACACAGACTGAACACACAACACACACACAAACACACACACAATGAACACACACAAAAACAGAACACACGCGCACACACAGAACACTGAACACACACACACACACACACACACTGAACACGCACACACACACACACACACAGAAAACACACACAAACACACACAGAACACAAGCGCACACACACACAAAAAAAACACTGAACACACACACAGAGAACACACACGCACACAAAAACACTTAACACGCACACACACACAAACACTGAAAACACAAACAAACACACACAAACACACACACAGATTTTTCCAAACGATTCCAATAAAAAAAAAAAAACGATTCCTGGTTATTCACCTAAAATCTCACTGTGTAATTATCAGTCAACCCTACAATATCTCTGCAATATCAACACTGATGTATATGGTCAATAATATCGTGATATTGCACTTACTAAAAGTACTTGGTTACTTTCCACCTCTGTACAGTGTCAGTGTGTAATGTGTTAAACACTACCCACCAGGGTCCATTTAAATAATCATGGATTTAATACCTTTCCTTAAAAAATGGAAATACTCAGGTACAAGTACTTTAAAATTGCAATTACTTGAGTAAAAGTACTTGGTTACTTCCCACCGCTGTACAGTGTCAGTGTGTGATGTGTTCAAAACAAGGCAACAGTTAGATTAAATATAAATAATGACTTCACCAACATTACCCACCAGGGTCCATTTAAATAATCACGGATTTAATACCTTTCCTTAAAAGGTAAAGTCTCAGCCTCTGTATAAACTACATGTTAGCAGTGAAACTAACGGCCAACGTTAGCCAACACAACCCGGCTGTGTCGGTGTGAACCAATACTCTGATATCCCGGGTTAAACCCGTGTTAACCTGCGATGTTTTCTCACCATTTGCCCTATCTTCAGCAGTCCCGGGATGGTACGGGTGTAGCCCGTGTTCAGGATTCCGTCAGCGGACGTTCTGGTTGTTGTCGTCGTGGTGATGACGGTGTGCGACATGTTGAAATATAAAGATATATATATATATATATATATATATATATTATGTTTAAAATGTTTAAAACACGAGTTAAACTGCTACACAGCTGCACCGTCGACTGGGATAACGTTAGTTACAGAGCGGCTGTTGGCGCGTCACGCCCGTGTCAAGGCTAACCGGATAAACATGCCGAATTCCGGAGAGAGATTTCAGAATAAAAGAGACTGCTGTCACTCAAGCAAGCTTTAATTCAAGCTTTAATTAGTCTATATAGCAGCTTTCAATTATAACAAATTCAGCAATTCCAAGTGATGAACAGTGACTGAAAAACATAGACAAAAACAAGGTTAGAAAAAATGGATTTAGAGACAAAAAAAGTGGATTTAGAGACTGAAGAAGTGGATTTAGATACAAAACAAGTGGTTTTATTTTGAAGTGGACATCCTGTGTGTGAAGATGTCGGAGTGTGTGAGAGCTGACAGGTCTGTGGAGGTGTGGTCTCTGTCAGGAAGCACTGCAGCAGCGGCAGCGGCGGCGGCAGCGGCGGCAGCGGCGGCAGCGGCGGCAGCGGCGGCAGAGGCTGAAAGCTTCCAGAGCTTCAACCCAAACACACGATTGTTCTGAAACAGAAAGAGATGCTGTCAGGACGCTTCTATCACACACACACACACACACACACACACACACACACACACACACACACACACACACACAGAACAAACTGAACACAAACACACACACACACACACACAGACATACACACAAACACACACACACACACACTGAACAAACGGAACACACACAAACACACACACACAGACAAACACACACACACACAGGCACACACACAAACACATACACACACACACATACTGAACGAACTGAACACACACACACAAACACACTCACTAAACAAACTGAACACACACACACACACACACACACACACACTGAACAAACTGAACACACACACACACACACACACTCACACACACACACACACACACACACACACACTAAACTAACTGAAAACACACACACACAAACACACACACACGCACACACAAACACACACACACACACACACGCACACAGGCACACACTCACATAAACACACACACACACACACACACATACACACACAGGCACACACACAGACACACACACACACACAACACACACACAGGCACACACACACACACACACACAGGCACACACACACACACACACACACACACACACACACACAGAACAAACTGAACACAGACTGTTCCAGCACATCATAAACTCGTAAACAACTCAACACGTTCGTCGTTAGTTTTCTGGAGCTTTCAGCCTCATCTCGTGGGCTTCATCAGCAGACGGAGTAAAATATCTCAACAACTACTGGATGGATGTTGATGAAATGTTGCTTCATCATTCATGTTCCCCCTCAGGATGAACTGTAATAACTCTGTTGATGCTCTGACTGTTGGTTTATAACCCAAGACAGAAGTTAATCAAGTTCCTTCTCTTCTTGTAACTTCTTGACAAAAGCAGGGCTGCAACTAGGCTACCGATCATTTACGTCAGTGATTAATTTGTTGTTTATTTTCTGGATGAATGGATGAGTTGTTTGGTCTCTAAAGGCCGTTACGATTAAGGCCATCTTAAGGCCATTTATGATATTTGCGTATAGGGACCAGTTAACGTTACCTGCCGCTCACATGGTCTCTAAACAGTCCGCTCACGGTGAAGTCCTGCACGGATCAACAGCTGGCGGCTGCTCGCTCTGCCTGCACGCTGCTGCGGTTCAGCGGCTAACGAGCGAGCTAACTGCTAACAGACACCGCTGCGACCAACAACCAATACACATTCTGTCATTATATATGTCATTTATAAAAGGTTTCTAGTGTCAGTGTATTGGCCGTGCAGTGGCTGCTTGATCTTTTTCCATGATGAACATAGAATGCTGCTACGTCAGAGCGGCCAAAGCCTCAAACAGCTTCCCCGGACTTTCTGACAAGCGTCCTTGACCGGGCGGCCAGAGCTTCTCTACAGCTCAAGTCGGCGGCGGTGTGGACGTACAGTTAGCCATCGAAGAAAAAATCAACAAAAAAGGTTGAAAAAAGCAGAGAAAAAAAACTTCAGAAAACGTGCCCAAAAAACAACTTAAAAAGCGGCAAAAACTAGGCGGGTCAAAATTGATTATGAACCTTAATTGGTATGCCGGGCCGGATCAAAACCTGCAAGGGGCCGGATTTGGCCCGCGGGCCTAGAGTTTGACACGTGCTGTAGACTCTGCTGGCTGTTTATCTGAGCTGTCGTCCACTGACTGAAAGATGGATTATTAAATGGTTCAGTTCCTCATTTCGGTTCCACTTAATGTGTCGACTGAAATATTTTTCCTCTGTCGCTCAAAAAACAGACGTAAAAATCTCACACTTTCTCTGTAGTCTACCGTTAGCTAGCTACCGTTAATGTAGCTTACTTTTAAAATGCCATATTTTCCCCTCTGGGCTCACCAAAATGGACGTAAAAGCATATTAACCATTCACTGTTAAATGACTTAGGTTTACTTATTATATATTTACGTACTTTAAAATGTTATATATATTGTTCAATTTTAAATAAAATGACACAAAGACGGCAAATCTGTCACGATGACACAAAACAGCAGCTACAAAGAGACGCAAAACGGCCACAAGTACATATTCAAAAAGAAAACAGAGACAAAAAACCACCAAAAGAGTTGTAAAGAGACTTCTACACGTCTCTAATCTGACCATCTTAACCATCCTGTTGTCCTCGGGTCAAATTTGAAACCCAAATTTAAAGTGGCCATATTCTGCTCATTTTCAGGTTCATAATTGTATTTTGAGGTTGTACCAGAATAGGTTTACATGGTTTAATATTCAGAAAACACCATATTTTTGTTGTACTGCTCATTGCTGCAGCTCCTCTTTTCACCCTGTGTTCAGGTCTCTGTTTTAGCTACAGAGTGAGACCTCTCACTGCTGTAACATCTTTGTTGGCAGTCGCACATGCTCAGTAGCTAGGTAAGATCACACGCTCAGTAGCTAGGTAAGACCACATGCTCAGTAGCTAGGTAAGACCACATGCTCAGTAGCTAGGTAAGATCACATGCTCAGTAGCTAGGTAAGACCACATGCTCAGTAGCTAGGTAAGACCACATGCTCAGTAGCTAGGTAAGATCACATGATCAGTAGCTAGGTAAGACCACATGCTCAGTAGCTAGGTAAGGACTACATGAGCTAGCTAGCTGTTTCTCCAACTTCAGTAGTAAAAGGCAGGATTAGCCGGGAGACTTCTTCTAAATGAGGGCACACTTTCAACTTTGTGTGGAATACCTGCAGAACAGGGACATGGAAGTGGTTCTTTTGTAGATTAGGGTGAATTTGTGTGTGTTGTAGCAGTGTTTTGCCATTGAGAACGAGCTAGCATGCTAACGGTTAGCCCCCTAGGCCCCTCGTCTCGACTAGTGACGTAGAAAGCCGTGCAGATTTTGACCAGCTCACCCAGAGACTGAAGGCAGGACACATTCAGAAACCGTATCTCACTCTAAACAGCATGGATGTTATTTTTCAAAGTTTGCGTGTGGAAGCACCAGAGACGCACAATAACTCCCCAAATCCCAGAAAATGTGATTTTTTCATAATATGGGCACTTTAAATAACGTGGATGGTTTCCTACAACGCTCTTAACAAGTTAAATAAATGATCAGTTCACTACTTTCATTGAATTTGGGTGTTTTAGTCAATTTTATAGCATTTGAATAAAAAATGATTGATAAAAGAACTTTTAAAAAAGTGACAAATGTAAAAGAAAAGCTTTAAAAATTTGGGAAAAAAAACCACAAAAACTTCAAAAGGCTCAGAAAAAGTCGACAAACGTTGAAAAAAATGACAAAAACATCGGTGGGAAAGCTACAAAAGTGTCCAAAAAGACGACCAAAACGTTGATAAAGGTTTTTCATTAAAAAATTTTGACTCAGAGAAATAAAAAGTTGCAGGTCGACGGGAAGACAAGATGAGGGATAAAACTAGTTCAGTATTGAATTGGGATTATTTAATAGTTTGTTGACGGGATGAATTTCTGGCTGTGCTCCCCTCAGACTTACTGATGACATCTTTGAGATGGTGAAACACAATGAGTCAGCGTGAGATCAGCTTCCTGAATGTTGGACTGAAATGCTCTCAGAGCTCTCCTGAATAATTTAACCTGCTGCCTCCATCAGGAACACCGAACTACAGGAGAGAAGGCACGGCAGCATGACTACAGCTCGGGATAAGACTTAAGGAGATCCTTTTAAAGGCAACAGCACACTTTCAAGGCATCATGGGAGCTGTAGTCACTGAATGCAAAAACGAGCGTCTAAAGCGTCCCAAACTAGCGTCCAAAGTGAGCGTCCAAAGCGAATGTCCAAAGTGAGCGTCCAAAGCGAATGTCCAAAGTGAGCGTCCAAAGCGAATGTCCAAAGCAAGCGTCCAAAGCGAGCGTCCAAAGGGAGCGTCCAAAGCGAGCGTCCAAAGCGAGTGTAAGAAGGGTCCAAAGCGAGCGTCCAAAGCGAGCGTAAGAAGGGTCCAAAGCGAGCGTCCAAAGCGAGCGTCCAAAGCGAGAGTAAGAAGGGTCCAAAGCGAATGTCCAAAGCGAGCGTCCAAAGCAAGTGTAAGAAGGGTCCAAAGCGAGCGTCCAAAGCGAGCGTCCAAAGCGAGCGTCCAAAGCGAGCGTAAGAAGGGTCCAAAGCGAGCGTCCAAAGCGAGCGTCTAAAGCGAGAGTAAGAAGGGTCCAAAGCGAATGTCCAAAGCGAGCGTCCAAAGCAAGTGTAAGAAGGGTCCAAAGCGAGCGTCCAAAGCGAGCGTAAGAAGGGTCCAAAGCGAGCGTCCAAAGCGAGCGTCCAAAGCGAGCGTCCAAAGCGAGCGTCCAAAGCGAGAGTAAGAAGGGTCGAAAGCGAGTGTCCAAAGCGAGCGTCCAAAGCGAGAGTAAGAAGGGTCCAAAGCGAGCGTCCAAAGCGAACGTCCAAAGCGAGCGTCCAAAGCGAGAGTAAGAATGGTCCAAAGTGAGTGTCCAAAGCGAGCGTCCAAAGCGAGTGTCCAAAGCGAGCGTAAGAATGGTCCAAAGTGAGTGTCCAAAGCGAGCGTCCAAAGCGAGAGTAAGAAGGGTCCAAAGCGAGTGTCCAAAGCGAGCGTCCAAAGCGAGAGTAAGAAGGGTCCAAAGCGAGCGTCCAAAGCGAGCGTCCAAAGCGAGCGTCCAAAGCGAGAGTAAGAATGGTCCAAAGTGAGTGTCCAAAGCGAGCGTCCAAAGCGAGTGTCCAAAGCGAGCGTCCAAAGCGAGAGTAAGAAGGGTCCAGAGCGAGTGTCCAAAGCGAGCGTCCAAAGCGAGCGTCCAAAGCGAGAGTAAGAATGGTCCAAAGCGAGTGTCCAAAGCGAGCGTCCAAAGCGAGTGTCCAAAGCGAGCGTCCAAAGCAAGTGTAAGAAGGGTCCAAAGCGAGCGTCCAAAGCGAGCGTCCAAAGCGAGCGTCCAAAGCGAGCGTAAGAAGGGTCCAAAGCGAGCGTCCAAAGCGAGCGTCCAAAGCGAGCGTCCAAAGCGAGCGTCCAAAGCGAGCGTCCAAAGCGAGAGTAAGAAGGGTCCAAAGCGAGTGTCCAAAGCGAGCGTCCAAAGCGAGTGTCCAAAGCGAGCGTCCAAAGCAAGTGTAGGAAGGGTCCAAAGCGAGCGTCCAAAGCGAGCGTCCAAAGCGAGCGTAAGAAGGGTCCAAAGCGAGCGTCCAAAGCGAGCGTCCAAAGCGAGCGTCCAAAGCGAGAGTAAGAAGGGTCCAAAGCGAGTGTCCAAAGCGAGCGTCCAAAGCGAGAGTAAGAAGGGTCCAAAGCGAGCGTCCAAAGCGAACGTCCAAAGCGAGCGTCCAAAGCGAGAGTAAGAATGGTCCAAAGTGAGTGTCCAAAGCGAGCGTCCAAAGCGAGTGTCCAAAGCGAGCGTAAGAATGGTCCAAAGTGAGTGTCCAAAGCGAGCGTCCAAAGCGAGAGTAAGAAGGGTCCAAAGCGAGTGTCCAAAGCGAGCGTCCAAAGCGAGAGTAAGAAGGGTCCAAAGCGAGCGTCCAAAGCGAGCGTCCAAAGCGAGAGTAAGAAGGGTCCAAAGCGAGTGTCCAAAGCGAGCGTCCAAAGCGAGAGTAAGAAGGGTCCAAAGCGAGCGTCCAAAGCGAGCGTCCAAAGCGAGAGTAAGAAGGGTCCAAAGCGAGTGTCCAAAGCGAGCGTCCAAAGCGAGAGTAAGAAGGGTCCAAAGCGAGCGTCCAAAGCGAGCGTCCAAAGCGAGCGTCCAAAGCGAGAGTAAGAATGGTCCAAAGTGAGTGTCCAAAGCGAGCGTCCAAAGCGAGTGTCCAAAGCGAGCGTCCAAAGCGAGAGTAAGAAGGGTCCAGAGCGAGTGTCCAAAGCGAGCGTCCAAAGCGAGCGTCCAAAGCGAGAGTAAGAATGGTCCAAAGCGAGTGTCCAAAGCGAGCGTCCAAAGCGAGTGTCCAAAGCGAGCGTCCAAAGCAAGTGTAAGAAGGGTCCAAAGCGAGCGTCCAAAGCGAGCGTCCAAAGCGAGCGTAAGAAGGGTCCAAAGCGAGCGTCCAAAGCGAGCGTCCAAAGCGAGAGTAAGAAGGGTCCAAAGCGAGTGTCCAAAGCGAGCGTCCAAAGCGAGAGTAAGAAGGGTCCAAAGCGAGCGTCCAAAGCGAGCGTCCAAAGCGAGCGTCCAAAGCGAGCGTAAGAAGGGTCCAAAGCGAGCGTCCAAAGCGAGCGTCCAAAGCGAGCGTCCAAAGCGAGCGTCCAAAGCGAGAGTAAGAAGGGTCCAAAGCGAGTGTCCAAAGCGAGCGTCCAAAGCGAGAGTAAGAAGGGTCCAAAGCGAGCGTCCAAAGCGAGCGTCCAAAGCGAGCGTCCAAAGCGAGCGTCCAAAGCGAGAGTAAGAATGGTCCAAAGTGAGTGTCCAAAGCGAGCGTCCAAAGCGAGTGTCCAAAGCGAGCGTCCAAAGCGAGCGTCCAAAGCGAGAGTAAGAAGGGTCCAAAGCGAGTGTCCAAAGCGAGCGTCCAAAGCGAGAGTAAGAAGGGTCCAAAGCGAGCGTCCAAAGCGAGCGTCCAAAGCGAGCGTCCAAAGCGAGAGTAAGAATGGTCCAAAGTGAGTGTCCAAAGCGAGCGTCCAAAGCGAGTGTCCAAAGCGAGCGTCCAAAGCGAGAGTAAGAAGGGTCCAGAGCGAGTGTCCAAAGCGAGCGTCCAAAGCGAGCGTCCAAAGCGAGAGTAAGAATGGTCCAAAGCGAGTGTCCAAAGCGAGCGTCCAAAGCGAGTGTCCAAAGCGAGCGTCCAAAGCAAGTGTAAGAAGGGTCCAAAGCGAGCGTCCAAAGCGAGCGTCCAAAGCGAGCGTAAGAAGGGTCCAAAGCGAGCGTCCAAAGCGAGCGTCCAAAGCGAGAGTAAGAAGGGTCCAAAGCGAGTGTCCAAAGCGAGCGTCCAAAGCGAGAGTAAGAAGGGTCCAAAGCGAGCGTCCAAAGCGAGCGTCCAAAGCGAGCGTCCAAACCGAGAGTAAGAAGGGTCCAAAGCGAGTGTCCAAAGCGAGCGTCCAAAGCGAGAGTAAGAAGGGTCCAAAGCGAGCGTCCAAAGCGAGCATCCAAAGCGAGCGTCCAAAGCGAGAGTAAGAATGGTCCAAAGTGAGTGTCCAAAGCGAGCGTCCAAAGCGAGTGTCCAAAGCGAGCGTCCAAAGCGAGAGTAAGAAGGGTCCAGAGCGAGTGTCCAAAGCGAGCGTCCAAAGCGAGCGTCCAAAGCGAGAGTAAGAATGGTCCAAAGCGAGTGTCCAAAGCGAGCGTCCAAAGCGAGTGTCCAAAGCGAGCGTCCAAAGCGAGTGTCCAAAGCGAGCGTAAGAAGGGTCCAAAGTGAGCGTCCAAAGCAAGCGTCCAAAGCGAGTGTCCAAAGCGAGCGTAAGAAGGGTCCAAAGCGAGCGTCCAAAGTGAGCGTCCAAAGCGAGCGTAAGAAGGGTCCAAAGCGAGCGTCCAAAGCGAGCGTCCAAAGTGAGCGTCCAAAGCGAGCGTAAGAAGGGTCCAAAGCGAGCGTCCAAAGCGAGCGTCCAAAGCGAGCGTCCAAAGCGAGCGTCCAAAGCGAGCGTCCAAAGCGAGCGTAAGAAGGGTCCAAAGCGAGCGTCCAAAGCGAGCGTCCAAAGCGAGCGTCCAAAGCGAGTGTCCAAAGCGAGCGTCCAAAGCGAGCGTCCAAAGCGAGCGTCCAAAGCGAGTGTCCAAAGCGAGCGTAAGAAGGGTCCAAAGCGAGCGTCCAAAGCGAGCGTCCAAAGCGAGCGTCCAAAGCGAGCGTCCAAAGCGAGTGTCCAAAGCGAGCGTAAGAAGGGTCCAAAGCGAGCGTCCAAAGCGAGCGTCCAAAGCGAGCGTCCAAAGCGAGCGTCCAAAGCGAGCGTAAGAAGGGTCCAAAGCGAGCGTCCAAAGCGAGCGTCCAAAGCGAGCGTCCAAAGCGAGCGTCCAAATCTCAAAAGGCGAGCATCAAAAAGTGTCGCTGAATAGATTTTTTTGACTGACTCTCTAACCCACATGGCACATCCTGCTCTGAATCATTCAGCCTCTTTTATTCTCAATGGAAACAAGGAGAAGTTCATTTCTGATGAACTGAACTTCTCAGATTTAACCAGCTGGAATATTAACCACACACTGCAGCAGGAAGTTAAAAACATGCTGCAGAGGTGTTAAAAAAGTTGCCATGGAGACGCAAACACAGTTACTTCACACTTTTAACCACATCCTGTGGCCTTAAAGTCGTTACACACGCACGCACACACATACACACACAGGCGCGCGCGCACACACACACACACACACACACACGTTCAGCAGCAGGAAGTGGAGCTGAAACCTGCAGCAGCTGCAAGTTGAAGATTAAATTGAGCAAATTCAAACGAACTGTGTTTTCTCTGTCTTACTTTATTTGAGTACTGCAAAAACACATCTGAGTATTCTTGTACTTTTCTTTCATATAAAGTGTCTACAGAAGCCTCTTGGAGCAGCTGGAAACCTGCAGCAACCTGGAAGAAAAAATAATCTTAATATCTCAAAACAAATAGTTGTAAAATTTCAAGAAAAAAGTTGTAATATCTCGATAAAAAAGTCATAATATTTCAGAGTTTTTATATTATTAGAAAAAGTCATATTATCTTAAGAGAAAAGG
>NC_050182.1:954456-959456 GCF_008315115.2 Sander lucioperca | reverse complement strand
TGTAATATCCTAACTGTAATATCCTTACTGTAATACTCTAACTGTAATATCCTAACTGTAATACCCTAACTGTAATACCCTAACTGTAATATCCTAACTGTAATATCCTAACTGTAATACCCTAACTGTAATACCCTAACTGTAATATCCTAACTGTAATATCCTAACTGTAATACCCTAACTGTAATACCCTAACTGTAATACCATAACTGTAATATCCTAACTATAATACCCTAACTGTAATACCCTAACTGTAATATCCTAACTGTTGTCCGTTGTTTATTTCTAAAGAAACACGACAATGTATAAAAGGCTCCATTACCTTGTACCTCACGTTATGGCTCCGTAGCAGACGTTTTTATAAAAATAGACTAACGATTGGGTCATAACCACGAGACTTACTGTCTCATAGTAGAGGAATTACCGTATAGTACAGGAGAAGCTCTCAGGCAGTTTGGACTTCCATTAGCTGTTTAAGTTTAATTACTAATGTTAACTAGCATTTTAGTGATCAATAATTAGCCTGTGTCTATGTTATCTCCTTACATATACCTACGCTCTCCGTCTCTGCTAGATTGGGAATGATTGAGATTTCTACCAGAACAGCTACCACAAGACTTCCAACTTTCAGACAGGTTGCTCACGTCACATCTACGTCGTCTCTCTCAGTTGGAGGCTACTCAGTAACGCTCAGCGCTCACCGGAAAAGTGCTTCTAAAGGCCTTCACTGGTCTCCGTCCAGAGACACGGGATCTGTTGGTCCATTCTTATATACAGTCTATGCATTAAACTTGCAAAGTATTTGGATGTCGTGGACATTCAGTTCTTCCTTAGAAGATGTTCAGTTATCTCTCCTGTTGTCTCGGGTCAAAATTGACCCATTTTCAAAAAGCTTTTATATCAGAAATTAGTTTTCTTTCACACAAATTGTCCAAAAAAATAACGTGGATGGTTCACCACAACGCTCTTCACAAGTTAAATACATGATCAGTTCACTACTTTCATTTGGGTGTTTTAGTCAATTTTAATTTTATAGCATTTAAAGAAAAAACAATTGATAAAAGAACTTTGAAAAAAGTGACAAAAATGTCAAAAAAAGCTTTTTTTAAAAAAAAAAAAAAAAAAAAAGCTATTCAAATTTGGGAAACAACCTCAGAAAAGGCTCAGAGAACGTCGACCGACGGTGAGAAAACACAGAAGTGTCCAAAAAGACCAAAACGTTGATAAAGATTTTCATTTAATATTTTGACTCAGAGAAACTAAAAGTTGCTGCAGGTCAACGGGAAGACAAGATGAGGGTTAACAGTCAGACAGACAGACAGACAGACAGACAGAGAGACAGACAGGCAGACAGACAGACAGACAGGCAGAGAGAGACAGAGAGACGAGAGAGACAGACAGACAGACAGACAGTCAGACAGACAGTCAGACAGACAGACAGAGAGACAGACGGACAGAGAGAGAGAGATAGAGAGACAGACAAACAGACAGGAAGGCAGACAGACAGACAGACAGATAGAGACACAGACAGGCAGACAGACAGACAGAGACACAGACACAGACACAGACACAGACAGGCAGACAGGCAGACAGGCAGACAGACAGACAGAGACACAGACAGACAGACAGACAGACAGACAGAACGACAGAGAGACAGACAGAGAAAGAGAGATACAGATAGACAGAAACACAGACAGACAGACAGAGACAGAGACAGAGACAGAGACAGAGACAGAGACAGAGACAGGCAGACAGACAGACAGATAGACAGACACACAGACAGGCAGGTAGGCAGACAGAGACACAGACAGACAGACAGACAGACAGACAGACAGGCAGGTAGGCAGGCAGGCAGACAGAGACACAGACAGACAGGCAGACAGGCAGACAGGCAGACAGACAGACAGCTTACCTCTGTTTCTCATGTAGCAGAAGAATCCGATTGATAGCAGCAGCAGCAGCACGATGAGGCCACCCACAGTCAGAGTTATCTTCAGAGTATTATGGTCTGGAAACGTCTGCTCTGCTGCACCCAGCCGGCTCTCCGCCCTGCAGGTGAACACGTCATCCTGCAGGTACGGCACGGAGCTGGCCAGCCGGTACGGGCCGGCCTGGGAGGTCTGGACCTGCTCTCCCATCAGGCTCGTGGAGGCCGGCAGCCAGGTGACGGTCGGCAGCGGGTGGCCCTCCGCCTCACACTGCAGCCTCCGGGGGGCGCCGTCTGGGCCGGAGCTCGCCTCAATCACAGAGAGGCTCAGGATGTGGGGCTTAACTGTGAAGGAGGCAACATGAAGAATAAATAATAAAATATGTAGGTAAAACACATAAAATGACAAAGCCGTGGGAACCATATTACTTCGCTCATCGCAAGATAAGTGTTGCTACTAATGTGGCAGTTATCATGTGTTAGCATATGTTAGCATTTGTTAGCATATGTTAGCCTATGTTAGCATGTTAGGATCTGTTAATATATGTTAGCATGTGTTAATATATGTTAGCATGTGTTAGCATATGTTAGCATGATAACATATGTTAACATGATAACATGTTATCATGTGTCAACATAATATGTTGACACATGCTAACATATGCTAACACATGCTAACATATGCTAACACATGATAACATATTATGTTATGTGTTAGCATATGTTAGCATGTGTTAGCATATGTTAGCATGTTAGGATCTGTTAACATGTTAACATATGTAAGCATATGTTAGCATGTTAGCTCATGTTAGCTTATGTTAGCTTGTGTTAGCATATGTTAGCATATATTAGCATATGTAATCATGTGTTAGCATATGTAATCATGTGTTAGCATATGTTAGCATGTGATAGCATATGTTAGCATATGTTAGCATGTGTTAGAATATGTTAGCATAGGATCTGTTAACATGTGACCTTACCTGTTACATAAAGCTGTGTCTTTTTTTGGATATTTTGCCACGCTCCTTCCAACTCCACCCTGCAGAAGTACGTCCCGTTATCCCCCAGATGTACCTTCCTGAAGAGGAGGGACAGCTCCCCCCGACGAGGGTCTCCCTCCAGGGAATACTTTAACTCAGAATCTGAGCATCCAACGCGTCCCTCCATGGAGTCATTGTTAACTGAACAGCTGAAGAACGGCGGCGCGCGTGCTTCTCTAGCGAGCCATTTCACAGCGATCTTCCCCGAGTAGTGCTGTTGATAAGGATGAGTGAAGGAGCAACCGAGCACGGCGTCCTCTCCTCTGGGGACAAAGACCACCGGAGAGACCGACATGTTCCAAACGAAGGAAACGGACCCTGAAGAGGAGAATCACATCTGGATGAGTTGGTCAGTGGTAGGGATCCACCGAATCCTCCTCCCATCCTCAGTCCATTAATTCAGTCCTTCCAGAAAAATGCTGAGTTTTTTTGTGATTGTTGCGGGCAAAAATCCTTGATTATGTGGCACGTTTTCTTAAAAAATGCGATGGAATATGCGGGATATTTATGCAATTTTATGTGATGAAATTGCGGGAACTTGCACAAATTGCGGAAACTTGCAGAAATTGCGGAAACTTGCAGAAATTGCGGAAACTTGCAAAAATTGCGGAAACTTGCAAAAATTGCGGGAACTTGCACAAATTGCGGAAACTTGCAAAAATTGCGGAAACTTGCAAAAATTGCGGGAACTTGCACAAATTGCGGAAACTTGCAAAAATTGCGGAAACTTGCAAAAATTGCGGGAACTTGCACAAATTGCGGGAACTTGCAAAAATTGCGGAAACTTGCACAAATTGCGGGAACTTGCACAAATTGCGGGAACTTGCAAAAACTGTGGTTTCATCGTGGCTTCATCGCGGGATTTGCAGCTTTTCGATGATGTTCACGTCGTGTAATTACTTCACTTCATAACGTTCCCATGGCAACAGGGGAAAATGGCTGCTCTTGTGTGAAGTAAACGCGACATATATATATATATATATATATATATATATATATATATATATATATATATATATATATGTGTGACTTTATGTTTATGAAATCATGCAAGCCCCGCATATTTTGCGCGGAAATCTGCAATTTATGCGGCGAAAGTGCGGCGTATTTGAAATAATATGCGATCGCATAATTCAATGCATCATCAGCCAAAGTCCGCATATTTATGCGGGGCTTGCATGATTTCATAATCCCCGCATTTTCGTTGCAAAAAAGTCACATATATCTTAGCAGAAAGTTGAAAAATGTTGCGTTTACTTCACACAAGAGCAGCCATTTCCCCTGTTGCCATGGGAACGTTATGAAGTGACGTAATTACGCAATGTGAACATCATCGAAAAGCTGCAAACCCCGCGATGAAGCCATGATGAAACCACAGTTTTTGCAAGTTCCCGCAATTTCATCGCATAAAATAGCATAAATATCCCGCATATTCCATCACATATTTTAAGAAAACGTGCCGCATAATCAAGGATTTTAGCCCAAAACAATCACAAAAAAACTCTGAATTTTTCTGGAAGGACTGAATTAAGCTCCACACAACTCTCTCTGTATTTCTCAGTGTGACTATGAAGATTGTGGCGTCCGGCTACTTTCCCGCACAGAAACTCGAGAGAGACACGCCGACAGTTTTCTTGTCATTACTTAGAATTCCTCACGGGGGCGACAGAAACTACGCACTGTAGCTTTAAATCATGTGAACATTGTCAACAACCAATGGGTGCTCTCCCTCCAGCACCAAACAGGAAGCAACAAATGGGGAGAGCCACACACATACACACACACACACACACACACACACACACACAGCTGTCCACACACACACACACACACACACACACACACACACACACAAACACATACTCACACACACACACCACACACCACACACACACACACACACACACACAAACACATACACACACACACACACCACACACCACACACACACACACACACACACACACACACACACACACACACACACAGCTGTCCACACACACACACACACACACACACACACACACACACAC
>NC_050182.1:939456-946956 GCF_008315115.2 Sander lucioperca | reverse complement strand
TGTGTGTGTGTGTGTGTGTGTTACTGTGTGTGTTACTGTGTGTGTGTGTGTGTGTGTGTGTGTGTGTGTGAGCATCAGAAATTTAGAAAATTACAAAATTGCGTCTGAGCTCCAATTATTCAATACTGTGATGGTATTCTATATATATATATAAAAAACTGATAGACTTTGGGGTCAGAGGTGCAACTGATGATTTCGAGTGGGGGGGGGGGGTAGCTAGGTGGAACGAGGGAGAGAATACCATTACAGTATTTAATAATTGGAGCTCAGACGCAATTTTGTAATTTTCTAAATTTCTGATGCTCTGAATAAAAACAGAAAATTGGAAAAACAGTTTAAAGATCAAATTTTTTTAATATGTCAAGACGGAAAAAAATGAAAAATTGGATATTTTATCCCATTTTTCTGTTGTTCCAAATGTCCGTTTGTGCTTCGAAAATTGAACTGATAACTGTTACGCTGACCAAACACTAACTAGTCAATATCACACAAAGGACGACAGGGTAACGGAGATTAAAATAAGTTTATTGAGACCCAAACGTTATGGAGATTATCTTCTTTAACCAATCAGATCACAGACTCAACCAATCAAGTCCTAATTATCTACTACAGTCATTCCCAAACTGTGGTCCGCAGACCACTAGTGGTCCGTGAGGGTACTGCAGGTGGTCCGTGGAGAAAAGCAAAATAAAATATAAAATAATAGTTTTTTAACCTTCATTTTACCAGGAAATTCCCATAAAAAATTAAGCATATGTGTATTGATATAAAATTTAAATTTAAATGAAATTGTCAAGTTATTGTGTGATTACTAGGTAACTCTCGCCAAAATGCAACCTAGGGTCTTTTTGTGAATGTACCCGAGTCAAACTTTCATTTAAAAGCATATGTAGGATGGAAGCGCCACTTTTAAGATTTACCGTATTTTCGTTTTTCAGTCAAATGGCCTTTTGAATGGGAGTGCTAGGGGCACTTTGATGCTATCCTCAAAATAGCTATTTTTAAAACACTAAGAAGGCTCGACACAACATGAGACTTTGCTCCAAGTATCACCAGGAGCTCTACACCTTAACGAAAGCATTGACAACATTAGAAAAAAGAAAGGTTCCTCCCGTTAGCTGTTGTTCTTCCGGTCGCCGTCTATCGAGCCAGTCAAAAATAGTCGAGGGAGGAGAGTAAAGATGGAAAGCTCCTAAAGCTTAGTTCCATATAAATGCACGGATAATTTGTTGTTTTGTCGTTAGTGAAACACAATATTGACCTTGTAGTTGAAAAAGGAGCCTCACATAAGAATGACATTTCCTCCTGTGGAGTCCGTTCATTCACATTCAGAGATCGCCTATTTTGGACTGGGAAAATGGCGGATAGCGTAAACAACAACAGCTAACATGAGTAACCTTTCTTTTTAGTAAACTCTGAGAACACAAACAATGTTGTCAATGCTTTCGTTAAGGTGTAGAGTCCCTGGTGATACTTGGAGTAAAGTCTCATGTTGTGTCGAGACTTCGTAGTGTTTTAAAAATAGCTATTTTGAGGCTAGCATCAAAGTGCCGCTAGCACTCCCATTCAAAAGGCCATTTGACCGGAAAACGAAAATACGGTAAATCTTAAAAGTGGCGATTCTGTCCTAAATATGCTTTTAAACGAAAGTTTGACTCGGGTACATTCACAAAAAGACCCTATAGGTTGCATTTTGGCGAGAGTTACGCTTTAACCCTAAATGTACGTCCACACCGCCGCCGACTTGATCTTCTAAAGATACAGGAAGTCATTCATCTTCAATGGAAGCTGCTTCTCTCAGCTGCAAGGAGCGGAAAATCTGTCGGCGTCGCGTTTTGGGCGTTTTGAGCGACCAGAGCGTCAATCAGAAAGTTGAAAGTAGGTCAGCTTTATGGTAATGAGCTATGACGCCGTTCTGCGGCAACCAATCAGAATATAGACGTCCTTCATGCTGGCTGATTCCAGAGAAACATACGATGTAAACTTTGGTTCCTACCAAAACATTAGTTCAGAGAAAAAGGAGGAGAAGCTCATCATGGCCGTTGCTGGGTTCCCTATCATTTATGATATTTGCGTATAGGGACCAGTTAACGTTACCTGCCGGTCACATGGTCTCTAAACAGTCCGCTCACGGTGAAGTCCTGCACGGATCAACAGCTGGCGGCTGCTCGCTCTGCCTGCACGCTGCTGCGGTTCAGCGGCTAACAAGCGAGCTAACTGCTAACAGACACCGCTGCGACCAACAACCAATACACATTCTGTCATTATATATGTCATTTATAAAAGGTTTCTAGTGTCAGTGTATTGGCCGTGCAGTGGCTGCTTGATCTTTTTCCATGATGAACATAGAATGCTGCTACGTCAGAGCGGCCAAAGCCTCAAACAGCTTCCCCGGACTTTCTGACCAGCGTCCTTGACCGGGCGGCCAGAGCTTCTCTGCAGCTAAAGTCGGCAGCGGTGTGGACGTACAGTTACCCTAAAATCGCCAAAGGTTTTGAAATGTTGACTATATGCAAGTGTTGTTATTACTGTATAGATTTAATACTCCATATGGAAATAAGCCTGTTGTTCAAATTAACCTGATTATGCCCTCGGGCGCTTAAGTAAATAAATAAATTAAATATGTGGCAGCCGTTGTGTGCAGTAAACTTTCTTTTAACGAGCCTTTTGTACTGATGGGATGACCAGTTATAGTTTTAGTGCTAGTAGCACTATTAAGAGGTGCGGATTAATTCAGGTAGGACTGTGTGTAGACATATTTTATTATATGTATTATGAGGTGGTCCACGAACATTCTTGATTACAAATAGTGGTCCACATACACAAAATGTTTGAAAACCCCTGATCTACTACATCAACCAAAACAAAGTCAAAAAGCAGTGTATGTACAGTATATATTTAGACAATCTGACAAACCATGACACATTTATTTTGCGTCATGTAAACTATTATCACGACATATAAATGTGTAACTATGAAGTATAATAAAGCTATGAAAACAAACGCAACAACTGTGCCTTAAAATATAAGCTAGTCGGTGAGATTGCCACAGCTAGCTGTAGCTATAGTTTCCTCTTTCTCCTCGACATCTCAAAGTCTCGGTCTTGTCTTGGTCTCAACCCCTCAAAATCTCAGTCTAAACCCCTCAAAGTCTCGGTCTCGACATCTCAAAGTCTCGGTCTTGTCTTGGTCTCAACCCCTCAAAATTTCGGTCTAAACCCCTCAAAGTCTCGGTCTCGACCCCTCAAAGTCTCGGTCTGGTCTCGGTCTCAACCCCTCAAAGTTTTAGTCTCAACCCCTCAAAGTCTCGGTCTCAACCCCTCAAAGTCTCGGTCTTGTCTTGGTCTCAACCCCTCAAAATCTCGATCTCAACCCCTCAAAGTCTTGGTCCTGTTTGGTCTCAACCCCTCAAAGTCTTGGTCCTGTTTGGTCTCAATCCCTCAAAGTCTTGGTCCTGTTTGGTCTCAACCCCTCAAAGTCTTGGTCCTGTTTGGTCTCAATCCCTCAAAGTCTTGGTCCTGTTTGGTCTCAACCCCTCAAAGTCTCGGTCTCGACCCCTCAAAGTCTGGGTCTTGTCTCGGTCTCAACCCCTCATATTCTCGTTCTAAACCCTTCAAAGTCTCAGTTTTGTCTCGGTCTCAAACCCTCAAAGTCTCGCTCTCAACCCCTCAAAGTCTCGGTCTCGACCCCTCAAAGTCTGGGTCTTGTCTCGGTCTCAACCCCTCAAAGTTTTGGTCTCAACCCCTCAAAGTCTCGGTCTCAACCCCTCAAAGTCTGGGTCTTGTCTCGGTCTCAACCCCTCAAAGTCTGGGTCTTGTCTCAGTCTAAACCCCTCAAAGTCTCGGTCTCAACCCCTCAAAGTCTCGGACTTGTCTTGGTGTCAACCCTTCAAAGTTTTGGTCTCAACCCCTCAAAGTCTCGGTCTCAACTCCTCAAAGTCTCGGTCTTGTCTTGGTCTCAACCCCTCAAAATCTCGATCTCAACCCCTCAAAGTCATTGTCCTGTTTGGTCTCAACCCCTCAAAGTCCTGGTCCTGTTTGGTCTCAATCCCTCAAAGTCTTGGTCCTGTTTGGTCTCAACCCCTCAAAGTCTCGGTCTCGACCCCTCAAAGTCTCGGTCTTGTCTCGGTCTCAACCCCTCATATTCTCGTTCTAAACCCCTCAAAGTCTGGGTCTTGTCTCGGTCTCAATCCCTCAAAGTCTGGGTCTTGTCTCGGTCTCAACCCCTCATAGTCTCGTTCTAAACCCCTCAAAGTCTCAGTTTTGTCTCGGTCTCAACCCCTCAAAGTCTCGGTCTCGACCCCTCAAAGTCTGGGTCTTGTCTCGGTCTCAACCCCTCATAGTCTCGTTCTAAACCCCTCAAAGTCTCAGTTTTGTCTCGGTCTCAACCCCTCAAAGTCTCGGTCTCAACCCCTCAAAATCTCTGTCTTGTCTCGGTCTCAACCCCTCATAGTCTCGTTCTAAACCCCTCAAAGTCTCGGCCTCGAGCCCTCAAAGTCTCGGTCTCAAACCCTCAAAGTCTCGGTCTCAACCCCTCAAAGTCTTGGTCTTGTCTCGGTCTCAACCCCAAAACAAGACGGGTTCTTTGTAGCAGATGGAATAAGCTGGCTTACAGCAGTCCTTGCCACTCCAGCCAAAGTCCTTGCCCTTTTCCAGACTCATTACAACACACTGGCCATCAAATACCGTGCCGGGCTCCCCCTCATCCCAGTTGGTGTCGTTGACTGGTTGCTGATTCAGCCAGTACCACTCGCCAGACCGGGAGCTCCGGCGCATGCCGATCCACACTTCCTGCACCGTGTCATTCTTGAGCTGGAGGATTTTTTCATAGATATGTCTCTGGAGTTGGGCCTTGGGGAAGCTGACCAGCTCCAGGCCCTTGTCTTTGCAGTACTTCAGGGATTCTCGCCAGCCATCTGAGACGTCTGCAATTTTCATGACCTCTGGAGACAAGACGCAACCCCTGAAATCTGTCGGGGATTTCGGATGAAACAGAACAAAGACAAACTGAAATTAGTAGGCAATTATGATCACAAACCATTCAGTTGTTCTCTCCTTGTTCTGCCTGGTTTTGCATTTCACTAATGCTGTGTTTTAAACCGTGCACTACTGTACTTACACTTGCTATTTTGAATGCACAGCGCCTTAACAGTGACGAAGTACTGTAGGTCCAAATGCAGCACTATAAGTACCCAGATGCTGCACTCAAAGCTGTCAAAACGCTCTCAAAACGGTCTCACCGGCCGCCATGTTTGCTACGGGACCACTAAAGTATTTTGAAACTTGTGAATATGGCGGGTTGAGAAGCTGCTGCGGTTGCAATTCAAACACCAAAAAACAAACTATAGAAAAGTAAGTTTTTCTTTTAAGTACGACTATACTGTAGTAAACTAGTGAGAAAACAAGCAGGTATGTATTTTGTTGGGAAACAATAGGTGTTGGTAACTCTCCGCCTGTGCAAAAAGTGCAAAACTATATCTTTAAGGAGCATATTTGTACCTACTTGTTTATACCTTCAAAAGGGACAATATTATACCTTTGAGGATCAATAATGTACCTTAAACAAAGGTTTGAATATAGTATAGATTAACTTGTGTTTCTATATTGAGAGATGACATTTTCTGCTGTGATGAGCATCCACTAATTCCTGCCGTTTTACATTTAAACATTAAGGGACAAATACGTACCTTACACCTCGGAAAGTCCACAATGTACAATGGAAGGTGCATAATTGTACCTTAAAGACACATTTTCAGTCCTTCCAGAAAAATGCAGAGTTTTGTTGTGATTGTTGCGGGCAAAAATACTTGATTATGCCGCACGTTTTTTTTAAAAATGCGATGGAATATGTGGGATATTTATGCAATTTGATGCGATGAAATTGCGGGAAATTGCAAAAATTACGGGAACTTGCAAAAACTGCAATTTCATCGTGGCTTCATCGCGGGGTTTGCAGCTTTTCGATGATGTTCACGTCAAGTAATTACGTCACTTCATAACGTTCCCATGGCAACAGGGGAAAATGGCTGCTCTTGTGTGAAGTAAACGCCACATTTTTCAACTTTCTGCTAAAATATATGTGAGTTTTTTGCAACGAAAATGCGGGGATTATGAAATCATGCAAGCCCCGCATATTTTGCGCAGAAATCGGAAATTTAGATTAAATTTATATTTAATCTATCAACTAGCGTTGCTCTGGTTGGTTGTAGTGCTATCATATCGCGTGCAGAGAGAATTTGAAAGACAACTGTTTATCCTGCCCCTCGGATTGAGCCCAGCCAATGGTGATTTCCCAGACCCAACATCTGGATGTGGGTCTGGCTTGTCAAGCTACAAGTCAGCTACAAACTGTAGAATAAAATGATCCAGAATCCATTGTCATACCTGCCCAGGGACTATAGGTGGAAATTAGCAATTGTTGCTATAACCTGGCCCAAGACATATTCTCTACAACAAGTTTAATGTTTATTTGTGCATTGTCCCTGTTTCAAATAAATCAATTTCCAATTCCAATTTCCATTTTATGTTACAAACTGTCAGCTGGTGAAAAGGTTGTGGCCCCCGTGAGCACGGTATGTGGTGGAGCGAGCTACAGAGTGACTGAAGAGAGGGAGCAGCATAAGAACAAAAGTTTTCTCATTTTCATCCCTAGAAATGCAACTGTAGCAAGGATCTCACTATCACTAACATATCCTCAAATGATATCCACAAAAAAGCCTGAAAGTCGGAAGTTAGAACGGAAGTAGCCTACAGAGAGTCAAATCTAAGCAGATAATACACCGTCTCGTCTCATTGCTCGCAGCTTTCAGAACGCTGCAGACCGACGCGTTGCAAGTAGTTGCGAGTAGTTGCGAGTAGTTGCAAGTAGTTGCAAGTAGTTGCAGGTAGTTGCAAGTAGTTGCAAGTAGTTGCAGGTAGTTGCAAGTAGTTGCAGGTAGTTGCAAGTAGTTGCAGGTAGTTGCAAGTAGTTGCAAGTAGTTGCAGGTAGTTGCAGGTAGTTGCAAGTAGTTGCAAGTTTCAACTTGTCTCGTCACGAGTTTGTCCTGACTCTGTAAACCTTAATTTGACGTTGGTGGTCGGACTGTTAACTGTGTGGCTCATGTTCGCGGTGCAGCTCCATACCTGGGGTTTTACTGATGATGGGCGCTGGGTTCCCAAACAAAGCAGTTTTTTTCTTTCCCAAAAAGTAGACAGCCATTTCAGAGGAATCGTGCCAGATGACGCTCTGACTCCCCACAGCAACAAGTGTCGAGACGTACTCTGTCCCTTTCAGCTCCTGCCAAACAGGATTCTGCAAAGAAAGCCCTCCATTATGAACCCCGTCAGTGAGACTCTTGTTGACCACGATTAGGGCGAAGCTCGGCGTATCAGGGATGGCGTTGACGACATAACAGCTGGCGAAGTCTGTCTCTGGGATCAGAGTGAGGAGTAAGCCTGGACGGTAGAAGATGGCCGTGCCGGCTGCCTCGACCATCTGCAAGTCCTTGTTGAAGGCCTGTAC
>NC_050182.1:919456-924456 GCF_008315115.2 Sander lucioperca | reverse complement strand
GGGTGAGGGTAAGGGTTAAGGTTAGGCATTTAGTTGTGATGGATAAGGTTAGGGTAAGGGGCTAGGGAATGCATTATGTCAATGACGGGTCCCCACAAAGATAGTGCCACAAACCTGTGTGTGTGTGTGTGTGTGTGTGTGTGTGTGTGTGTGTGTGTGTGTGTGTGTGTGTGTGTGTGTGTGTGTGTGTGTACTAGGAGTAAAAGAAGAAGAGTAGAAGTACCTTGCAGTATTTGAGCATCTGATTTGAAGTTCATTAATGAATGTTAAGGTTTTGCAATTCATACATAGGACTGTTTAACAGTCATTAAACAGTTTTTTAATAATTTTTAATAGTTTGTTATGTTATTAACTCTGTATCTTTTCTTCTCTTATATCAGTTTTTAATTTGGATTTATTTCATGAACACAGATCTTTCTGTTAAAGAGTAAGATCCTTTTAGTTTAACATGAAACAGCCCAGAAATCACCATCACCAAACTACACCAAACTCCATGTAAATAATCAGGACTTTTAGCGTGTATAGAGCCAGCACATTTCCACCAGACTCCATGTAAATAATCAGTACTTTTAGCGTGTATAGAGCCAGCATATTTCCACCAGACTCCATGTAAATAATCAGGACTTTTAGCATGTATGGAGCCAGCATATTTCCACCAGACTCCATGTAAATAATCAGGACTTTTAGTGTGTATAGAGCCAGCATATTTCCACCAGACTCCATGTAAATAATCAGGACTTTTAGCGTGTATAGAGCCAGCATATTTCCACCAGACTCCATGTAAATAATCAGGACTTTTAGCGTGTATAGAGCCAGCATATCTCCACATGTAAATGGGTGAATTAAGGGTTTATTTCAACCAAACCAGAGTGGTGATTGTTGGAACAGTGGAAAGATGAACCAAGACGGCTTTTGGTAGTTTTATTTAGTTTCTGTCCACTTTGAATGAAGTGTGTTTTACGATGATAAAAGTAGTGATTATTTACATGGAGTCTGGTGCAGTTTGGTGATATGTATTTCATTCCGTTTTACATCTTTTACACTGCTGAAATCTTTTAAGGAAGGACCTATTTCTCTTTGAGTATGATAAGAATTAGAAAGTTAGGACTAATGTTGAATATGGAAATCTTTTTGCAGTGTAGATATAAGTTAATATATTTAAGCATCAGAGCATTAGATGGTTAGTTATCTTAGTATTTAAGGTATTAAACATAATTTGCATACTTGCACTTTCTTATCTCATTTTCTCTATGAAATCTTTAGTCTTTTAGATGTGATGCGTCGACTCTTTATGCTAAGCTAAGCAAAGCTAACATGCCGCTCTCTAGTGAAGCGAGAGATTAAACTTTAAAAAGCAGAGTACTAACATAAAGCCAATTGTTTTTGCTTTTGAATTACAAGTTTTTCTGAAATGTTCTGTTTAAATATGCAAGGGCAGCATTATCTAATGCTAACTTTTGGTGACTTCAGGAGAAATGTACAGACACAAACAGTCTGAAAGAAGAAAAAAAAATCTAAATTTAAAATATGTTGTTGCCTGTAGTGTCTCCCATTTGATTGATGTTCTTGAATTCAATGTTTATATGAGCGTTGAAACATTAAATATCTCTAGAACTGTGTGTTTTCATCTTTGACTTTGATGTCCGAAACCTTAGAAATGTTTTAAAAAACAATATTTTGTGCCTGAATTGTCTGCAGAATGAGCGTCAATGTTCAGTCACCGTTTAAGACATGATTGTGTGTGTGTGTGTGTGTGTGTGTGTGTGTGTGTGTGTGTGTGTGTGTATGTGTGTGTGTGTGTGTGTGTGTGTGTGTGTGTGTGTGTGTGTGTGTGTGTGTGTGTGTGTATGTGTGTGTGTGTGTGTGTGTGTGTGTGTGTGTATGTCTGTGTGTGTTGGTACATGTGTATTAGCAGGACAATTGGTCAGAATACACACCACACTAGAAGGACATTTTGTATTAACAGGACAGGAGCAGTGTCCTGCTAATTTTGAAAAAATTCTAAAGATGTAGAAGTGTTTCTATTGGTCCATTGACCCTAAAAATTAAAAAAAAAAAACAGATGACCATTTAATACACATACACCTGATTTTGTGTATAATCTGTGTATCACCACAGCGCCCCCTATGGCCAGTTGTGTAATAGCAGGACCTCATGAATATTCACACAGTGTGTATTATTCTGAGCCTCTGATTGGTTGTCTGCAGGAAGGTCCTGATAATTCTTACACTGTCCTTCTAATTCACATGTGGCTATTTACACGGGATGAGTCGGCAATGTGATTACTCTCTATGCTAAAAAACTGGAGATTTTATAAAGGTTAGTTGGGTGCCTAATCCCAACCTTTTGTCTGACCTTAACCAATAAATTATATGCCTAAATCTAACCTTTTTAACCTCCATCATGGGGATTTTACAGCTAAAGCTAAAGGCTAAAGCTCAAGTTACAGGTTAAAGCCTGGTTTACACTTCTGCGTAAAATCGACGCCGTACTCCACGCCATAGGCGTCAGTCTTCACTTACGCCGTTGTAACTACGCGTCGAGGCGAAGCACTGTGATTGGTTTACCTGATAGGATCATATTTCCGCTGTTTCGCACGGCGAGCCACGCCATTTGTAAATTCAGTCCCCTGCCACCGTGGGGGTGAATCGCACCACGACCAAACATGAGACGGAGAGACACAGAAGTCCGAACGGTTCATGACAGCGTCGAGGCTATGGCGGAACCTACGCATTGACATGAAGCAGAAGTATAAACCAGGCTTTAAGCTAGTAAGCTCATCATGAGAATTGAAACACAAAGCCTCTGTTTGGACCTGGTGTTAACATTCATTTTTTGTGACTGGATCACAAGTGGACAGCTTTAAATACAGGTGTGGACACACTTAATGTGTCTTGAATATAGTAATTCGATCACTCAAACCACATTTGAAAGCCAGTCTGAGCCATATGTATCCGCATTCTTACAGTAGAGTAAACACCCATAGGGCCTGGGCCACATTAGGGACAGCCTCCTTAGCTAAGTAGGTGACAGTCAGTACCTGTTTGCGTGCCACTGCTGCCTCACAACTCGTCTTACTCATTTTAACCACTGGTGTATTTCACTGGACGCTGGTACATATGATGCATTGTATAGTATAATCTGATTGTTCTAGAGCAGCTTAAAAACTTAAAAATGCACATAAAGTTAAAACAGCAGTGGAGGCTTCTACTTGAGCAGATTAGTACATGTTGATCCACTGTGGTGACCATGAGTGTAAGGCTTGTGGAGAAATGGAGGCGAACGTAGTGGGTTTCATCCAGCAGGTGAACAGTGGGGTGAAGGAGCCAGTCCACTTCATGGTAAGCCAGAGTGGTCTGTGCACAGCCAGTGCAGTTGATCCCAGTAAGATCTGTCACTAATGTAAAGGTAGGAGTCATTGGAACTGTGAATGCCCTGTTAAGTTCAGTGGCAAAAGCGTGCATGCTAAGTCTATAGCATTTACTGCTTCTGTTAGGAGAAATAATCTTTCAAGTTCATGTGTTGTTTCACCCTGTGTTACACCCTGTGATGCATACCTATCCTTGTGAGCAGGTTGGGCCTGAGATGGATTGCAATTTGGAGGAGCCTGATTTTCTTACTTTTGTGTCTGACAGCTATGTGTCATTGGTTGGTAGTGATGTACAGGTACCTGTAAACATCTTGTGGGATGCTGTGGGCCTAACATTCATTCTTTGTGATTTCAGTGTTGCTTTTTTCTCAGAATAATGATACTGGCGACTGTGTTTTGATTAGGGGAATGGGTTTAAATGTGTTACCTGTTCCAGTGCAGTGGCTCCAGCTGGACTGGGGTTTGGTCTAAGGGGAGGTGGCCATGGCCCTGCTTTCATTCCCGTCTTTGTATTTTAGAAGCAATGCAGATGAACAACTTCAGCAGAGATGAATTAGCAGGGATACATTTCTGTCTGTGGGATTTCAATTTTTGTTTATCGGTATCATCATTCAGCCACCACCATAATTATGTTGAAATGCATAACAAATCAAGTTAATTAAATAAATTAAAATGTTTGTCCAGTTTTAGGCATTTGTGTAAAATAGGGTAACACACAAACCAGGGTTTGTGAGCTCAGATATATGTAGCTGCATCAGGGCGAAATCTGGGCAAGGTCTTAAATGATTATATTAATATATTTATTTCATGTACAGTGTATATCATATTTTTAGAAAGGATCTTGTCATAAAAGGTGTTTAAATTCTTTCTGATTTTCCCTAATATAACTTTATTTTACTTCATATATAAGCACTCGAGTCTGCCTTTGGAGAGTGATGGATACAGATTAAAGATTGCTGGTGGGAGATATCATTTGACTGTTGCCTCTAATAAAAGCAAAATGTATGATAAACTATTCATTTTGAAAGGTTGAATGAAAGTAACAAAATATCACTCAAACGCATTTTTTTCTTGTTCTTGAATAAATCAATTTGCTCTTTAGGCAAAAAAAAGGAATTCTCGTCCTTTTCTCGTACCCCGTCCTCTTTCATCAACTTGGTACAGTCCTATAAATTCAGGTGTGAGCCGTGAAGTGTTAGTTAATACGCCATAGATGCATCTGCCGGAAACAAAAAGAAGAAGAAGAAGAAATAGAAAAAATAGAAGAAGAAGATGAAGAAGAAGAAGAAGAAGAGTTAGTTGAACACGCTTCATCCTGCTGCCGGAGTGGAGGATACGGTAAGACCCATACAAAACCCCTTACACATAGAATTTATATAAATATTGTCATGTAATTAAGCAAAATGGTATAGTTGAGGTGGTTCGGGCATAGGCTACTTGATGACGTTCGGATACACCGAAGCATCCGATTTGCGACAGCTTAGCTCGTTGTTATTAGCAAGCATGCTCGTCAGTGTAGCAGAGTTTAAAGGCACCATGCTAGTCCGCTGCAACATGCATTAGAAGGACTTTGAGGCATCAAATCTTTGAAAAAATCAACTCTATCAAGCATCAAAGGTACACTACACAT
>NC_050182.1:909456-914456 GCF_008315115.2 Sander lucioperca | reverse complement strand
CAGGACATGAACACCTGTTTCCTGGATGAAAGTCTTGTGTTTTCTCCTTAACTTCTTCAGGACATGAACACCTGTTTCCTGGTGAAAGTCTTGTGTTTTCTCCTTAACTTCTTCAGGACATGAACACCTGTTTCCTGGTGAAAGTCTTGTGTTTTCTCCTTAACTTCTTCAGGACATGAACACCTGTTTCCTGGTGAAAGTCTTATGTTTTCTCCTTAACTTCTTCAGGACATGAACACCTGTTTCCTGGTGAAAGTCTTGTGTTTTCTCCTTAACTTCTTCAGGACATGAACACCTGTTTCCTGGTGAAAGTCTTGTGTTTTCTCCTTAACTTCTTCAGGACATGAACACCTGTTTCCTGGTGAAAGTCTTGTGTTTTCTCCTTAACTTCTTCAGGACATGAACACCTGTTTCCTGGTGAAAGTCTTATGTTTTCTCCTTAACTTCTTCAGGACATGAACACCTGTTTCCTGGGTGAAAGTCTTGTGTTTTCTCCTTAACTTCTTCAGGACATGAACACCTGTTTCCCTTAACGCTTGTGTTGTCTTCCCGTCGACCATGCATCTCTTTGGTTTTTTTTGGCTTTTATCCAAGTTTTTTTGTCCCATTTTCCGATGTTTTTATTAACTTTTTTCTGCGCCTTTTGACATTTTTTGTGGGATTTTTCCCGCCTTTTTGAAGCTTTTTCTGACATTTTTGTCACTTTTTTCAATGTTCATTTATTTTATTTTTTCCAAATGCTATAAAGAATTGAATAAAACACCCAAATTCAATGAAAGTAGCAAACTGAGAATTTATTTTACTTGTGAAGAGCGTTGTAGTGAACCATCCACGTTACCTTTTCTTGTTGAAAATTTGGTTGAAGGAAACCCAAATTTCTGAAATAGAATATTTTTGAAAATGGGTCAAATTTGACCCGAGGACAACAGGAGGGTTAAAGTACTTCCAGGACATGACCTCAGCTCCCCCTCTTTAACTCCCTGTGTTTTAGGAGCCAGAAACAGAGATACACAGTTAGAAAAGTCCGTAGAAACACGGGCTAATATACTGTGTTAAAGTGCCCATATTATGAAATTTCTGGGATTTGGGGTGTTATTTTGTGTCTCTCCACACGCATACAAACTTGGAAAATAACATCCATGCTGTTTAGAGTGAGATACGGTTTCTGAATGTGTCCTGCCTTCAGTCTCCGGGTGAGCTGGTCAAAATCTGCTCAGCTTTCTACGTCACTAGCCGAGACGAGGGGCCTAGTTTTAATGGAATTTAAACATTTGAAGTAGCATTTCAATGTTTTTCAGTTACAAAGTTGTTGTTTAGTCAATCAGACAGGGGTGGTGCAGCGCTGTAATGTACTTCTTTATACAGGCTTTTTTCCCAAAAAATGCTTTGCGCTGGTCAGGGGGAACTTGGCACAGAGAAAATTTCACAGGGAGTGCATTATTGAAAAAAGTTTGAGAACCACTGGCGTAAGCTACATTTAAAAACATCACAACATGTCACAAAAATAACAATGTGGCCAAGGCTTAGTACACAGACGTCCATATGTGGTTTTGGATCAGTGACAATAAGTAGCCTACTTAATTTAAATATCTTTATAAAAAAGACCCTTCATGAACTGAATAATGAATGACATAAAATGTAGCCTACAAAAATATGCCGCCAGTTGTGCCGCCTGGCACTATTTTACAAATAGTGTAGGGAAGCCGTCACGTTTTCTACTACGTATTCATGCGCATATCGGATCGTGCAGGCAGCACAGATCGTGTACCGACAATATGTACAAAAGGCTGTTGTATGAATAGACCAAAAGTTACTTTTCCCCACTCTGTAAGACAGACCATGAACACACCAGAGTGGGAAACACTGAGAGACTTTGAGCTGCCGATGGAAAACTACTAAAATATTAATAATAATGATTATTATGAAATGTCAGTAAATCATGAAGCAGCAGAATGAGCTGTGACACAGTTTGTGTTGGAGAGCTTATCTGTGATTAGCAGCTTCATGTCGGAGTTTCCCTCCTGCGGCTGTAATCCTGACAGATTATTCATTACACTGAGGCATTGTTGTTCCCACAAAGCAGCACAGGGCCTCTGACACCACCCCCACACGCAGACTTTATTACTCACATGAAAAGAACATGAGGCGCTTTCAGAAATTTGAATCATATATACATAAACATATTCTGTCTGGCAACACAGCTTTGTTCATACGATATTATAGAATCGGAAAAGCCTCCGATTCTGCCTAAAATGCTGGTATGTAGAGCTCAACAGCTTAGCTAACGGAACAGGCTAATGGACCAGAGTCTGGTAGGACCAGGCTAGTGGACCAGAGTCTGGTAGGACCAGGCCAGTGGACCAGAGTCTGGTAGGACCAGGCTAATGGACCAGAGTCTGGTAGGACCAGGCTAGTGTACCAAGTCTGGTAGGACCAGGCTAGTGTACAAAGTCTGGTAGGACCAGGCTAATGGACCAGAGTCTGGTAGGACCAGGCTAGTGTACCAGAGTCTGGTAGGACCAGGCTAATGGACCAGAGTCTGGTAAGACCAGGCTACTGTACCAGAGTCTGGTAGGACCAGGCTAGTGTACTAGTGGACCAGAGTCTGGTAGGACCAGACTAGTGTACCAAGTCTGGTAGGACCAGGCTAGTGTACAAAGTCTGGTAGGACCAGGCTAATGGACCAGAGTCTGGTAGAACCAGGCTAATGGACCTGAGTCTGGTAGGACAAGGCTAGTGTACCAGAGTCTGGTAGGACAAGGCTAGTGTACCAGAGTCTTTTAGGACCAGGCTAATGGACCAGAGTCTGGTAGGACAAGGCTAGTGTACCAGAGTCTGTTAGGACCAGGCTAATGGACCAGAGTCTGGTAGGACCAGGCTAGTGTACCAGAGTCTGGTAGGACCAGGCTAATGGACCAGAGTCTGGTAGAACCAGGCTGGTGTACCAGAGTCTGGTAGGACCAGGCTAATGGACCAGAGTCTGGTAGGACCAGGCTAGTGTACCAGAGTCTGGTAGGACCAGGCTAGTGTACCAGAGTCTGGTAGGACCAGGCTAATGGACCAGAGTCTGGTAGGACCAGGCTAGTGTACCAAGTCTGGTAGGACCAGGCTAGTGTACAAAGTCTGGTAGGACCAGGCTAATGGACCAGAGTCTGGTAGGACCAGGCTAGTGTACCAGAGTCTGGTAGGACCAGGCTAATGGACCAGAGTCTGGTAAGACCAGGCTACTGTACCAGAGTCTGGTAGGACCAGGCTAGTGTACTAGTGGACCAGAGTCTGGTAGGACCAGACTAGTGTACCAAGTCTGGTAGGACCAGGCTAGTGTACAAAGTCTGGTAGGACCAGGCTAATGGACCAGAGTCTGGTAGAACCAGGCTAATGGACCTGAGTCTGGTAGGACAAGGCTAGTGTACCAGAGTCTGGTAGGACAAGGCTAGTGTACCAGAGTCTTTTAGGACCAGGCTAATGGACCAGAGTCTGGTAGGACAAGGCTAGTGTACCAGAGTCTGTTAGGACCAGGCTAATGGACCAGAGTCTGGTAGGACCAGGCTAGTGTACCAGAGTCTGGTAGGACCAGGCTAATGGACCAGAGTCTGGTAGAACCAGGCTGGTGTACCAGAGTCTGGTAGGACCAGGCTAATGGACCAGAGTCTGGTAGGACCAGGCTAGTGTACCAGAGTCTGGTAGGACCAGGCTAGTGTACCAGAGTCTGGTAGGACCAGGCTAATGGACCAGAGTCTGGTATGACCAGGCTACTGTACCAGAGTCTGGTAGGACCAGGCTAGTGTACCAGAGTCTGGTAGGACCAGTCTAATGGACCGGAGTCTGGTAGGACCAGGCTAATGGACCAGAGTCTGGTAGGACCAGGCTAGTGTACCAGAGTCTGGTAGGACCAGGCTAATGGACCAGAGTCTTGTTTTTACCAGGCTAGTGTACCAAGTCTGGTAGGACCAGGCTAATGGACCAGAGTCTGGTAGGACCAGGCTAGTGTACCAGAGTCTGGTAGGACCAGGCTAATGGACCAGAGTCTGGTAGGACCAGGCTAGTGTACCATAGTCTTGTAGGACCAGGCTAATGGACCAGAGTCTTGTTTTTACCAGGCTAGTGTACCAGAGTCTGGTAGGACGAGGCTAGTGGACCAGAGTCTGGTAGGACCAGGCTAATGGACCAGAGTCTGGTAGGACCACGCTAATGGACCAGAGTCTGGTAGGAACAGGCTAGTGTACCAGAGTCTGTTAGGACCAGGCTAGTGTACCAGTGTCTGGTAGGACCAGCCTAGTGGACCAGAGTCTCTAGTGGACCAGAGTCTTGTAGGACCAGGCTAATGGACCAGAGTCTGGTAGGACCAGGCTAATGGACCAGAGTCTGGTAGGACCAGGCTAATGGACCAGAGTCTGGTAGGAACAGGCTAGTGTACCAGAGTCTGTTAGGACCAGGTTAGTGTACCAGTGTCTGGTAGGACCAGCCTAGTGGACCAGAGTCTGGTAGGACAAGGCTAGTGTACCAGAGTCTGGTAGGACCAGGCTAATGGACCAGAGTCTGGTAGGACCAGGCTAATGGGCCAGAGTCTGGTAGGACCAGGCTAATGGACCAGAGTCTGGTAGGACCAGGCTAGTGTACCAGAGTCTGGTAGGACCAGGCTAATGGACCAGAGTCTGGTAGGACCAGGCTAGTGTACCATAGTCTTGTAGGACCAGGCTAATGGACCAGAGTCTTGTTTTTACCAGGCTAGTGTACCAGAGTCTGGTAGGACGAGGCTAGTGGACCAGAGTCTGGTAGGACCAGGCTAATGGACCAGAGTCTGGTAGGACCACGCTAATGGACCAGAGTCTGGTAGGAACAGGCTAGTGTACCAGAGTCTGTTAGGACCAGGCTAGTGTACCAGTGTCTGGTAGGACCAGCCTAGTGGACCAGAGTCTCTAGTGGACCAGAGTCTTGTAGGACCAGGCTAATGGACCAGAGTCTGGTAGGACCAGGCTAATGGACCAGAGTCTGGTAGG
>NC_050182.1:896956-899456 GCF_008315115.2 Sander lucioperca | reverse complement strand
CACACTGACCCCCAGTTAGCACTCATTATCTGTGAGAGGAAGGACTCGTTCACACAGAGATCAGATAGCACCCGCAAGGAATGTCTGTTTATTCACACAGAACCGAGAAAGAGGAAGAAAACCCACCAGACTCCATTTAAAAAAGCAGTACTTTTAGCGTGCATAGAGCCAACATATTTCCACATGTGAATCGGTAAACTATGTGTTTATTTCAACCAGAACTAGAGTTTTGATGGTTGGAAAAGTGGAAAGACGATCCAAAACGGCTTTTCATGGTTTCATTTTGTTTCTGTTGACTTTGAATGAAGTGTATTTTACGATACTTAAATTACTGATTATTTACATGGAGTCTGGTGGGTTTAGCGAACGCAATTTTGCATTTGTGTTTATGTTTAAAAAAAAGGATCTTACTCTTTAACAGAAAGGTCGACCTACTTAGAAATCCTTTCTATAAAGTTGTCAGACACTTAGAATAATAATCTGAGCCTGTCGGCGGCTAAACGAGCACTTTTGTCAAGGTAAATACAAGCTGGACAATCACCCTATTAACTTAATACTAGACCAATGTCAAAGATTGTTGTTCCCATCAGTCACTTAGAGACAGAAACACAGGAAGGTCCAGGTTTTAAAAAACGGTAGTTAACCTTAGGGTACCTTGGCTGCACACTGAGTCGAAAATGTTCGCACGTTAGAAAAAAAATACAGTCTCCCGTTACACACTGCGTTACAAACTTCCGTCCGTCATAAAAAAATTGGATCGGGATCTATTTTCTGCGTTTTTTTTCACATCCCTAGCAAACATTTCGAGGTGTCTTGACACTTGGAGATACTGCCGGTCTCTGTTCAGGATCTGTTGCTTCGCAGAAATGTGTGTTCTTCTTTTAAACGTGCGTGTCCTTCATCGCTAGCAAAGTATTGAAGTGAGCCGCTGACATCCTGAAGAAAACCTTGAATGGATGCGCAATTTCAGGAGAGAGAATAATTTGTGCAACGTGCTGCAGAGTTGATTGCAACGGGACGAAGTTCAGTCATAATCTCAGTGCAAAAAAACAGGATTAACTGTACGTCCACACCGCCGCTGACTTGAGCTCTGGCCGCCCGGTCAAGGACGCCTGTCAGAAAGTCCGGGGAAGCTGTTTGAGGCTTTGGCCGCTCTGACGTAGCAGCATTCTATGTTCATCATGGAAAAAGATCAAGCAGCCACTGCACGGCCAATACACTGACACTAGAAACCTTTTATAAATGACATATATAATGACAGAATGTGTATTGGTTGTTGGTCGCAGCGGTGTCTGTTAGCAGTTAGCTCGCTCGTTAGCCGCTGAACCGCAGCAGCGTGCAGGCAGAGCGAGCAGCCGCCAGCTGTTGATCCGTGCAGGACTTCACCGTGAGTGGACTGTTTAGAGACCATGTGACCGGCAGGTAACGTTAACTGGTCCCTATACGCAAATATCATAAATGATAGGGAACCCAGCAACGGCCATGATGAGCTTCTCCTCCTTTTTCTCTGAACTAATGTTTTGATAGCTATATGTCATAGCTCATTACCATAAAGTTGACCTACTTTCAACTTTCTGATTGACGCTCTGGTCGCTCAAAACGCTCAAAACGCGACGCCGACAGATTTGCCGCTCCTTGCAGCTGAGAGAAGCAGCTTCCATTGAAAATGAATGACTTCCTGTATCTTTAGAAGATCAAGTCGGCGGCGGTGTGGACGTACATTTAGGCATTCAGATGGTTCTGTTTTTGTAATGCAGTGTGTAGAGGATGCAGAGCTTTTTCAAGTCCAGTTTGATGTGCAAACGAAGTTATCGGTGCAGGTGACAAAAGAAGAACGTGATTCAACAAACGGCTAAACAACAACTGTTTCCCTGGTTAAGCCTGACGGTTTGACTAATACCTGGAACAATCATTCCCATCCTATAAAGTTCTCATGCAATGCAAACGTTGTTCCCTCCTCCAGGAAATAGGAAGGACCTTGGATACGACTTGCCTCCCTTAGCAGCGGGAGATATTTATAGTCCGCTCAGCTCGTAGAAAACGTCAGCTCAGCTACGACGCAACAGTCAGTTTCACTGGAAACCCTTCAGTAGGTGTCCTACATCAGTTTTTTTATGGACACCCCTGCAGCCAATCAGAATCGAGGATTCACCCAGACCATGGTATAATTACCAATAATGTGGACATAATGACTCAGTGGCTAAAGGCAAATAATAGAACAGCTTGTGAGTAGTGGGAAGTTCAGCAAATGACCTCACATTTACTGTAATGCTGCACCGTGAAACCAGGAACAGACAACGCTTGTGTCGTGTCACGTTATCATAGATTTAAGACGATATGTAGCCTCATATATGGATACAGAGACACACACACACACACACACACACACACATACATACATACATACATACACACCTACACACACACATACAGAGACACACACAGAGACACAGATACATACATACATACATACATACATACATACATACATACATACATA
>NC_050182.1:889456-891956 GCF_008315115.2 Sander lucioperca | reverse complement strand
CTTCCCTTGTGAACACCTCCGATCTTCACTCTTCACACACTACGCTCCGATCTGCACACTGCTGTTTACGTTTTCCTGCTACAACTGAATTCCCACGGGACTTCAGCGCGAGACTACAGCTAGCCTTCTCTAACGTACAGACATCATTTATCCCGTTTCCATGTGGTTACATAGTCACTGATATGGTCATAACCACTACAGTGCTCAATTACCTATTTCTGAGGGGGTTTTCGTGTTTTGTCTCTTTGTAGTCGTGTTGCGTCTCTTTGTAGTCGTGTTTTGTCTCTTTGTAGTCGTGTTGCGTCTCTTTGTAGTCGTTTTGCGTCTCTTTGTAGTTGTGTCTCTTTGCAGTCGTGTTTTGTCTCTTTGTAGTCGTGTCTCTTTGTAGTCGTGTTGGGTCTCTTTGTAGTCGTGTTGCGTCTCTTTGTAGTCGTGTTGCGTCTCTTTGTAGTTGTGTCTCTTTGCAGTCGTGTTTTGTCTCTTTGTAGTCGTGTCTCTTTGTAGTCGTGTTGCATCTCTTTGTAGTCGTTTTGCGTCTCTTTGTAGTCGTGTTGCGTCTCTTTGTAGTTGTGTCTCTTTGCAGTTGTGTCTCTTTGCAGTCGTGTTTTGTCTCTTTGTAGTCGTGTCTCTTTGTAGTCGTGTTGCGTCTCTTTGTAGTCGTGTTGCGTCTCTTTGTAGTCGTGTTGCGTCTCTTTGTAGTCGTGTCGTGTCTCTTTGCAGTCGTGTTGTGTCTCTTTGTAGTCGTGTCTCTTTGTAGTCGTGTTGTGTCTCTTTGTAGTCGTGTTGCGTCTCTTTGTAGTCGTGTCGTGTCTCTTTGCAGTCGTGTTGTGTCTCTTTGTAGTCGTGTTGCGTCTCTTTGTAGTCGTGTTGCGTCTCTTTGTAGTCGTGTTGCGTCTCTTTGTAGTCGTGTCGTGTCTCTTTGCAGTCGTGTTGTGTCTCTTTGTAGTCGTGTTGCGTCTCTTTGTAGTCGTGTTGCGTCTCTTTGTAGTCGTGTTGCGTCTCTTTGTAGTCGTGTTGCGTCTCTTTGTAGTTGTGTCTCTTTGCAGTCGTGTTTTGTCTCTTTGTAGTCGTGTCTCTTTGTAGTCGTGTTGCGTCTCTTTGTAGTCGTGTTGCGTCTCTTTGTAGTCGTGTTGCGTCTCTTTGTAGTCGTGTCGTGTCTCTTTGCAGTCGTGTTGTGTCTCTTTGTAGTCGTGTCTCTTTGTAGTCGTGTTGCGTCTCTTTGTAGTCGTGTTGCGTCTCTTTGTAGTCGTGTCGTGTCTCTTTGCAGTCGTGTTGTGTCTCTTTGTAGTCGTGTTGCGTCTCTTTGTAGTCGTGTTGCGTCTCTTTGTAGTCGTGTCGTGTCTCTTTGCAGTCGTGTTGTGTCTCTTTGTAGTCGTGTTGTGTCTCTTTGTAGTCGTGTTGCGTCTCTTTGTAGTCGTGTTGCGTCTCTTTGTAGTCGTGTTGCGTCTCTTTGCAGTCGTGTTGTGTCTCTTTGTAGTCATTTTGGTTCTTTTCACATCATTTTGGATCATTATCTCTATATCTGTGTCTTAAACCGTTGAAAAAGTAAGAGCAGATAATAAATAAATAACGCTCGGAAAGCTTAAAGACGAAATTGAAAGCTAAAGAAGTCCGACAACAATCGTCAGATCTGAGAACAGTCTTTTAGTGACATTCATTTATCTTAAGTTCTGCCCAAATATAGCTCGGCTGCTGCACCAAAACCATTCCAACGGCAGTGAAAACCCTGCCAAAGTATTAGAAATAGAAATGACTTTCCCTAATTTAAACTGGCTCCTTTTATCTTCAGATGGAGTAGAAAACTTATGTAACCGCTGCTGTCACGAGGTTTCAGAGCGCTGGGAACGGAGTCAAAGGTCAGAAACGCTGCTACTCTCCAAACGTTCCTCTCTCCCGCCTCTGGAGACCGTTAATCTGGAATCTTATCATCAGATTCCTCCAGGGCCACATTTTATTTTTAGATTCCCTTTTTTTATTTTTCATTTTTTTTAACTGAATGTGTCTTCTGGGCTTTTCCTTCTCCAGTCAATATCTTCTTTGTTTTATCGTCTTTTATTTCGGGAATTGTTGTCCCCAAGGGTGTAACTTTGAGTTCAGCATTGGGGGAAGACGGGGATTGAGAAGTCCAAATATCTAGGGAGGTCCTGGGACATGCCTGCATGTATTTAAAAAAAGAGCAACAAAAACATTGAACAAATGGTCGAAAAAAAAAAAGAGACTTAAGGCCTCCTGCACACTGGCTGCGTGGCGTGCTTGTCAGCTGCGCGGCGTGAGCGTGTTGGCTGCGTGAGCGTGTCGGTTGCGTGGTGTGAGCGTGTCGGCTGCATGGTGTGAGCGTGTCGGCTGCATGGTGTGAGCGTGTCGGCTGCATGGTATGAGCGTGTCAGCTGCGTGAGCGTGTCAGCTGCGTGAGCGTGTCGGCTGCGTGGCGTGAGCGTGTCGGCTGCGTGGCGTGAGCGTGTCGGCTGCGTGGCGTGAGCGTGTCGGCTGCGTGAGCGTG
>NC_050182.1:866956-884456 GCF_008315115.2 Sander lucioperca | reverse complement strand
GGCAGCATGCAGCTAAAGACTCAGGGTAATGTTAGCTTAGCAGCTGGTAGCATGCAACTAAAGACACAGGGTAACTTTAACTTAGCGGCTGGCAGCATGCAGCTAAAGACTCAGGGTAATGTTAGCTTAGCGGCTGGCAGCATGCAGCTAAAGACACAAACATTGGAATAAGAGACAAAAACGTTGGAAAAAGTGGCGAAAACTTCGGTAAAAATGACCACAACGTCATAAAAAGCAACAACAACTAGTAAATGTATTGTGACCGTAAATTGATATGCGGGCCGGATCATAATCTGCAAGGGACCGGATTTGGCCCGCGGGCCTTGAGTTTGACACAGGTGCTGTAAACAGTCCCTCCAGAAAAACGTGATTATGTGATCTCATAATTCAACGCATAATCAGCCAAAGTCTGCATATTTATGCGGGGGGAGGTCGCATTTTTTCAAATACGCCGCACTTTTACCGCATAAATTGCAGATTTCTGCGCAAAATATGCGGGGCTTGCATGATTTCATAATCCCCACATTTTTGTTGCAAAAAAGTCACATATATCTTAGCAGAAAGTTGAAAAATGTTGCGTTTACTTCACACGAGCAGCCGTTTTCCCCTGTTGCCATGGGAACGTTATGAAGCGCGACGTAAACATCATCGAAAAGCTGCAAACCCCGCGATGAAACCGCAGTTTTTGCAATTTCATCGCATAAAATTGCATAAATATCCCGCATATTCCATCGCATTTTTTAAGAAAACGTGCCGCATAATCAAGGATTTCTGCCCGCAACAATCACAACAAAAACTCCCCATTTTTCTGGAAGGACTGTGTAAAGAGTTATCTGCTGCTGTTGTTGTGTCTCTGCAGACACGCCGTCTCAGAGAGTCCAGTTTATCCTCGGGACGGAGGACGCCGACGAGGAGCACATCCCCCACGACCTGTTCACCGAGCTGGACGAGATCGCCTTCAGAGACGGAGACTTCCAGGAGTGGAAGGAGATGGCGAGGCGAGGAAAACACTCTGCTCTTTATTTACATTCACTCTCACTGTTTATTCCTGCAATGTTTGCTTTTCTTTCAAGGGTAACTACCTTTTTTTTTTGCAACCTGGACCCTATTTTCCTATGTTTTTGTGTCTGACTGACTGATGGGAACAACAGTCTTTGACATTGGTCCAGTATTAAGCGAGATCGCTGCAGTCGGCAGCGGAGAAACAAGCTACAATATAAGTTAATAGGACAATTGTCCAGTTTGTATTTACCTTCACAAAAGTGCTTGTTTTGCCACTGACAGGTTCAGATTATTATTCTAAGTGTCTGACAACATTATGAAAGGATTTCTAAGGAGGTCGACCTTTCTGTTAAAGATTAAGACCCTTTTTTTAAACATAAAAACATCTGCGAAATTGCGTTCGCTAAACCCACCAGACTCCATGTAAATAAACAGTAATTTAAGCATCGTAAAACACACTTCATTCAAAGTCAACAGAAACTAAATAAAAATATGAAAAGCAGTTTTGGGTCGTCTTTCCACTTTTCCAACCATCACAACTCTAGTTTTAGTTGAAATAAACACATAGTTTACCGATTTACTTATTTATTTATGTTGGCTCTATACACGCTAGAAGTATGGTTTTTTTTAAATGGAGTCTGGTGGGTTTAGCACTAGCGACTTCAGAGCTGTTTCTGGTTAAACAGAAAGGTCTCAAAGAGGTTTTAAAGGTCTATATCTGTAGGGATCCTTACCATAATGTTGTAAGGAAACAATCGAGGAAAGTCTCAAGACCAGACTGTACATAAAAACGATTACAAAATTAAAAACAGATAAAATACGAGAATAAAAGTTACAGTGCAGTATAATAAATTAATCATTAAAGAGCAGTTTAAACAGTTAACAATATAAAAGCAGATAAAATGCGAGATTTTAGGCTGCTAGTATGGGACAATGTATAAGCCGTTGCTCTATACACGTAATCCACCCGCAACCTTGCCGTTCCCAGAACGGGCCGGTCCCACCGGTCTTACTTTTGGATTCTCTTTATATGCTTACTAGGGCTGTCAGCATTAACGCGTTAATCGCGATGCGATTGAGGGTCGGGTCATAATGCGTTCATTTTTTTTAATCGTATTAATCGCATGCCTCCATTTATTAATTTATTTTCACTTCATTCGGCTTTGCGTCGTGCACAGGCGACTATTTTGCCGTACTTCCTCGTAACACATCCTGCTGCTGCAGGATTTCGGTGCCTCATTCTGGAGCCACTGATATGTCTGCTCTTCTCTCTGATGCTCTGAAACAGACGTTACAGGAAACACAAACACCGTTGCACGGGACGCTAGTTAACACTATACTCGACAGCAGCTAACGTTAGCTTACCGCTAGCTAGTTAACACTATACACGACAGCAGCTAACGTTAGCCTACCGCTAGCTAGTTAACACTATACTCGACAGCAGCTAACGTTAGCCTACCGCTAGCTAGTTAACACTATACTCGACAGCAGCTAACGTTAGCCTACCGTTAGCTAATTAACACTATAATCGACAGCAGCTAACGTTAGCCTACCGCTAGCTAGTTAACACTATACTCGACAGCAGCTAACGTTAGCCTACTGTTAGCTAGTTAACACTATACTCGACAGCAGCTAACGTTAGCCTACCGTTAGCTAATTAACACTATACTCGACAGCAGCTAACGTTAGCCTACCGCTAGCTAGTTAACACTATACTCGACAGCAGCTAACGTTAGCCTACTGTTAGCTAGTTAACACTATACTCGACAGCAGCTAACGTTAGCCTACCGCTAGCTAGTTAACACTATACTCGACAGCAGCTAACGTTAGCCTACCGTTAGCTAGTAGCTGGATTAAACACGTTTAAAATGCTGACAGCTAACGCTAAACGGTGTAAAGTTTGACTGTATTTCACTGTAGAGGATTCAACACCGGGATGTAACAATCTGCAGCTGCTGTTGTCGGAAAAACACAGACGGTGCGTTCAATGAAACTGGTAATTTACAGTCTCGTGGTGCATTCAAAGTTGTTGTTAAATTCAAATGTGTGACTAGATTAAATATATAATAACCAAATACAAATCTTAAAATCAAGTTCATAAAGCAACTTTCTTTGCATTCATTTGATTCCCAATCAAGATCCACTGGTCAGAATGGCTTTCCATTGTTAATATGGACTTAAAAACTGTTCTGAAATGCAAAATAATAGAATTTTAATCGTGTGATAAAACATGCGATTAACTATAGAAATTCAACGATTAATCGCGATTAAGAAAATGTAATCATTTGACAGCCCTAATGCTTATATAGATTGTCATGCAGTTTCAACAATGCAGTCCAGATAAGATATGTATAATCCCTCCAGCGTGTTCTGGGGTTTCCTACCGGTCAGACGTGCCCGGGAATCCTAAATCGAAAGCTTTACCTCCTGGCTCAGCTCCCTCAGCGCCTCAACAGTCCTGATTACTGCCGACTAGAGGTGCAACGATGAATCGATTAATCGATTAGTTGTCAACTATTAAATTAATCGCCAACTATTTTGATAATCGATTAATCGTTTGAGTCATTTTTTTATTAAACAAAATAAGATTTCTCTGATTCCAGCTTATTAAATATGAATATTGTTCTAGTTTCTTCTCTCCTCTGTGACAGTAAACTGAATATATTTGAGTTTTGGACAGAACAAGACATTTGAGGACGTCCTTTTAGGCTTTGGGGAAACTCTGATCCACATTTTTCACCATGTTTTGACATTTTTATAGATCGAACAACTAATCGATTAATCGAGAAAATAATCGACAGATTAATCGACTATGAAAATAATCGTTAGTTGCAGCCCTAGTGTTGACGCCGAGCCGATACCCTCCACCGTGAACAATACCCCAAGATACTTGAATTCCTTCTCTCGGGGCGGCCCAGCCTACGTGCAGACTGCACAGAGGATTGCTGTTGTCCTGCAGGGCTGTGACACGAGTTGCAAGTATGCTGTTTGTTTAAATCAGTTTGTGTCTGAATGAATGCACAAAGGAAACAAACTTATGTTACAAATCACAGCTTGCAAGTTGCAAATTTTGTGAAGCAGGTACCGTATTGACTCCGAATATTCCTCTTCTGAATATATCTGTAAAATCTGATGCTAACTTTAAGCTGATGGTGATTAACACGTCAAACAAACTGCCACGCAGCAAAAATTCTGCTGTCACAGAACGTAATGTACGGAGATGGAGAGCCTTAAAAACGTTTCTATAAATATTTCAACTTTTTTTTAGAGATGCACCGATAGACCGGCCGGTGACCGGAATTGGCCGGTTTTCACGTGCTCGGCCATGACCGGCGACCGGCAGGTCAGTCTGACATATGGTGATTTCATGCCGGTCAACGCTCCAATTAACTGACAACATAAATTATACCAGTTACAGTTCTCAAGAACGCACGCACACACGGACGCCACAGCACGGACGCCACAGCACGGACGCCACAGCACGCTCTCTTTTTCCTTTCTCTCAACTTTTCCGCCGTGTGTGGCGCGTACCCGCTCGCGGTGTGACGCTCGTGTCGGCGCTATTCTCCCACATGTAGGAACCTGGTGAATTAACCTGCAACATGTCAGCTGTTTGGGAATTCTTCAGCGTGTGTGCAGAAGATAACAAGTTTGCAATATGCAACACCTGCAAGGAGAAAGTAGGGCGTGGAGGGACGACACCAAAAACCTAAATCACATTTCTTTAGTTGGATATTGGATGTGAAAAGAAGGAAATGGTTCTAACATTGCTCTTTAGATGTGTGTTAATGTCCCACACCAGGAGTAATTTATATAGTTCTATTTTATAGTGATCCATTATCTGTTCAACACATGTTTTTTATGTTCTGTGCAAAATGTTCTGTTAAAGAAAAGATAGAAAATAAATATTTGCGTGTGCTGTAAAGTGGTTAGAAAAAATGAAATCGGTATCGGCTGGCCTAACTCAAAGAAAATCAGAAATCGGAATTGGCCTAGAAAGTTGTAATCGGTGCGTCTTTCTACAAATATTCCAATATATTCCCATTTATTCCTAAAATATCCCAACTTTTTTCTTAAAATATTTTTTCCCATCAGTCACTTAGACACAGAAACATAGGAAAATAGGGTCCAGGTTGTCGAAAACAGTATTAAGGTTTTTGAAAGGGCTTGTTTCGCTAAATGCTCCACTAGTTTAAATCCAAGATGATCCTTTTTATAATAACACACCTCTTCACTTTGCTTTTGTTGGTTATCCTTCGTTCTTTGAACAGGATCAACTTTTATTTATTCAGGATTTTGAATCTGAGAGCTGAAGGTGTTTCAGCGTCCTGCAGCTGTCTGAACAAGATCCTGATAAATCCAGTAGGATTTGATATTTTTTAAGATTATCACAACACCTTTTTAATGCCTGGATTATTTCAGACCTGGAGTCAGACTTACATGAGGAGGAGAAACCTGTGTTTGGATGATCCTAACAACACAAAACCGATAACTGTAGAGTGAACATAACCTGAAAACAGCGGTCTGAAACGGCAAATGTGACCAGAAATGCCACTTTCTTTGCCAAGGTTATAGGGGTGTCGTGATTTGTAATCGGATTGAAATGAGCTTTTGATTTTGACTCAAAATCATATGCAGAATTGGCGATCCCCCAGTACTTTTTTGTCTCTCCACCCCCTCTTCTTGTGCACGTCCGAAGAAAAAAACAGACACAATCAGGGTTTCCGCGGGTCATTAAAAAGCATGAAAAGTAATTAAATAGATTTTGTGAAAATTCAGGCATGAACTGGCATGAAAAAGCATAAACTTCGATGTTCAAAGGCATTAAAAGTTATGTAAACTTGATGGAATAAAAACATTGTTTTTCACGATTTATTTTGATTATACAAACATCTAAATCTAATTTTGATCGGAAGTATAGCGTAATGGTTGACAGGCGGAACCTTTTAATTGGCTGTTTTTTACGGCTGGTGCACGAAGTCGCGACACCGGATGCTAGTAATGCAACGTGCGGTGAGTGTGTCCCCCTTCTTGAAGGCCGTCTCAAAGCTCTTATTCCGAGGATAGAGGATGGATCTCTGAGGAGCTATGAGCGAGGATGGAGGAGGGATCTCTGAGGAGCTATGAGCGAGGATGGAGGAGGGATCTCTGAGGAGCTATGAGCGAGGATACAGAGAGCAGCCTTCCTGGAAGCCGTGCAGCTGAAAGCCATTGCTAACTCCGCCCGTACAGCTGACAAATTCACGTGACGGTTCAGAGGAAAGGACGTCTCATCCCTCTAAAACACATTTTCCTCACAGAATTTCCTCGTGTCTGTCCTGTGCTTCCTCGTAGGGACGGACTAAGACGCAAGGAAGGGAGGCAAGTGCAATTTAAGAATGTGAGATGCACTGAATGTAACTTAAACTAAGCTGCTGGTAGCATGCAGCTAAAGACTCAGGGTAACGTTAGCTTAGCGGCTGGTAGCATGCAGCTAAAGACTCAGGGTAATGTTAGCTTAGCGGTAGCCTGCAGCTGCACTATTTCAGTCACCGTGGCCACTGCCGGAGTCGGAGATGACGGAGAAGGAAGTCACTGTGGGGCCTTCCCCGTGAGAGAGTTTTGGAAACAAACAAAGAAGGACAAGCCTGTGGGCTCAGATGGGACTCCATGGTGCATTCATGTGCACCTTGTTTAACTAATGGTGCATTCAACTGCACCTCGTGAACTGAGAAACTCCAACTGTTGTATCTATCTGCCATCTTGTGGCTCTTACCGTTGATTTGGAGAATCATCACACCCCTACAAGATTTGTAAATTTCTCTTCAACAGAAATCAGCGGAACAGAAGTCGAAATGTCCATTTATTTCAGGCTTGTCATGACAGTTTTGCTATGACGTGTTTAAAGCACCTGTGCTCTGCTATGCTAAGTTAAATCCGTGTTTGTTTGTTGTCTCCAGATGGCTGAAGTTCGAGGAGGACGTAGAGGACGGCGGTGAGCGTTGGAGTAAACCGTACGTGGCCACGCTGTCTCTTCACAGTCTGTTCGAGCTGCGTTCCTGCATCCTCAACGGCACGGTGCTGCTCGACATGAGGGCCAACACCATCGAAGAGATCGCAGGTCAGCACGCTCGCCAACACTACGGCCGGGACCATATGCTTGTTATCCTGATTCGATTGGCCGCTGGTTTCTACATTAAAAGTAGTAGCCTAGAAATCTAGACCACCCTGGCGGCAGCAAATGTAATTTGCAGCCAGGGTCAGTCTAGCAACTCTCCGTTGGCTTGCGAGCTGGAAAAACCAAACTCTAGTCAGGCCAATCACATCGTGTATAGAGTCGGTGGGCGGGGCTTAACATAATGACGGCAGAGTTGCGACAGTTCCGCGTGAATTCCCTGCTACTTGAAAACAAAGAAGATGGCTGCTGCTGCTGGTGAACAGCGGTCTTTGGAGTCGGCTTTGGCCGCGACTCTGGAAGACTTGGAGTTCAGCTTTACTGATCTCCCGATTCGATTATGATTATCATGTCTTCGATTCGATATCTCGATGCATCACAATGCGTCAAATACATTTTTCTATTAAAGCCATATAGGATATTTAATTCATAGCTTTTCAAGCTTCAAAAACAAAACATTCTGCAGTGCTCTAATACTAAATACATTGGATATATAAACCAGTCCCTCCAGAAAAACGTGATTATGTGATCTCATAATTCAACGCATAATCAGCCAAAGTCCGCATATTTATGCGTGGGGCCGCATTTTTTCAAATTTGCCGCACTTTCGCCGCATAAATTGCCGATTTCTGCACAAAATATGCGGGGCTTGCATGATTTCATAATCCCCGCATTTTCGTTGCAAAAAAAGTGACATATATCTTAGCAGAAAGTTGAAAAAATGTTGTTTACTTCACACAAGAGCAGCCGTTTTCCCCTGTTGTCATGGGAACGTTATGAAGTGACGTAATTACGCGACGTGAACATCATCGAAAAGCTGCAAACCCCGTGAGGAAGCCATGAGGAAACCGCAGTTTTTGCAAGTTCCCGCAATTTCATCGCATAAAATTGCATAAATATCCCGCATATTCCATCACATTTTTTAAGAAAACGTGCCGCATAATCAAGGATTTTTGCCCGCAACAATCACAAAAAAACTCTGTATTTTTCTGGAAGGACTGATAAAACTACAGCACTGAGCACATGGCACTTCCTGAATGTGCAAAACATACCAGAATATGTAAACAGAAAGGTTGTCAGGCCTACATTAAATTGTATTAACAGAAATAATCAATTACGGCCCGGCTGATTATCGATGCAGCATCGCCCACGTCCACGATTCGATTCTAGTTTCTACATGAAATCTGTAAAATGCGTGTCCAGACTGTGTGTAACTTGTACAACCATCGCGGCGCCATGTCCGCTAACCCCCTGCTGTCCCTCGCCCCGAGCAGACATGGTGATCGACAGCATGCTGGCGTCGGGGCAGCTGGAGGAGGGCGTCCGAGAGAAGGTGAAGGAGGCCATGCTGAGGCGCCACCACCATCAGAGCGAGAAGAAGCTCAGCAACCGAATCCCGCTGGTGCGATCCTTCGCCGACATCGGCAAGAAACACTCCGACTCCTATTTACTGGACCGCAACGGTGAGGCCACGCTGTCCTCTTCTCATTCTGAAATCCACTTTTTGCTTTTTTAAACATTCATCTGCAAGTCTGTTCTAACCTCTCTCTGTTAAATCCCAAAACCTGTTTCATACTCGCTGTCTCACGTTGATGTGAGTTCTGCCGTCTTTGTTTTCCAAGAACTCATTGGCTGCGGTGGAGAAGTCAAAAATATTACCTCCGGAGTCCTTTTCCTGAACCCTGATGGTAAACGTCATGCTGTCAGCGAAGGGTGTGGAGGAGAATTCAAAAGGAAGAATTAGGAAAAGACTAACGCGGTGCGAGGGGAAACCGACTGCCCTTACACTTCCTGAAGCCAGTTTAAGTTTAGTGTGTGTTTCTGTGTGTGTGTGTGTGTGTTTGTGTGTGTGTGTGTGTGTGTGTGTGTCTGTCTGTGTTTGTTTGTCTGTGTTTGTGTGTGTGTGTGTGTGTCTGTCTGTCTGTCTGTCTGTCTGTGTGTGTGGGCTTCAGCTGCACTGTGTGTGTGTGTGTGTGTGTGTGTGTGTGTCTGTTTGTGTGTGTCTGTTTGTGTGTCTGTTTGTGTGTCTGTTTGTGTGTGTGTGTGTGTGTGTGTGTGCATGTGTGTGTGTGTGTGTGTGCATGTGTGCGTCTGTGTGTGTGTGTGTGTGTGTGTGCGTGCGCTTAAGCTGCACGGTGTGTGTGTGTGTGTGTGTGTGTGTGTGTCTGTCTGTGTTTGTTTGTCTGTGTTTGTGTGTGTGTGTGTGTGTGTGTGTTTGTTTGTGTGTGTGTGTGTCTGTGTTTGTTTGTCTGTCTGTGTGTGTGGGCTTCAGCTGCACGGTGTGTGTGTGTGTGTGTGTGTGTGTCTGTTTGTGTGTGTGTGTGTGTGTGTGTGTGTGTGTCTGTTTGTGTGTCTGTTTGTCTGTGTGTGTGTGCGTCTGTGTGTGTGTGTGTGTGTGTGTGTGTGTGTGTGTGTGTGTGCGCTTCAGCTGCACGGTGGGTGTGTGTGTGTGTGTGTGTGTGTGTGTGTGTGTGTGTGCGTGTGTTTGCAGCTGTGATGAGTTGTTGTACAAGCGATAATGAACCTAATAGATAATTAGTGATGTTGTCCAGAAACCTGCTGTTGTGTGTTTCCTGTCGCTCAGCATTAACATGAACAGATCTGCTGAGTCAGCGAGCTAATAACCAGCTAATACCGTGTGACGGGTCGGCGTTTTAATATCCGGATCATAAATCCAGTGAGTGAGTGAGAGGAATGCTTTAATTCTGCTGAGGTAATCTGAAGCAACATCGTGCTGAAACCTGCAGCTCCGTCTGCAGAGAAAACACGACAACAAGGGGTGTGTGTGTGTGTGTGTGTGTGTGTGTGTGTGTGTGTGTGTGTGTGTGCGTGCGTGTGTGCGCGTGCGTGCACGTGTGTGTGTGTGTGTGTGTGTTAGGGCAGCAGCTATCGATTATTTTAGTAATCGGGTAATCGGATAAGAAATACTTTTGTTTTATTGAAGAGCAATAATAAACAATATTTTGGTTTAATTTTTGGAAAAAAAAATACATTTTTATTGCCTACATTGCTTACAATATCATCTCTCCAAAAACGTAACATATTAAGTGCATTTAAGTGCCATATTACATTGTTTTTAAAGAAAATATTTTCTGAAATACAATAACAACCTCAAACTACATTAAACCTACATAAACATGACCTTAAGTTAACTTAACTTTCAGAACTACAAGTTTCAACCTGAGACTTATCTGTATATAGGCCTATATGTAAATATTAGTTATACTCCACCTATTTTCATTTATATATTTGATTACAATATCACACAGCTCTGTTACACTTATGCTAGTAGATCGTTGACCAGCTGTTTCTCCGTGAAGAGAGAGAGTCAGAGAAAATAGTGCGCTACAATCAGCTGTTTTTCCGGCTCTTTAGATCAAATTGTGGTCACCGCTACATATTTTCTTGTCTTTGATTTTGGTAGTTGTCGTGTTTGGTGTAGTTTCATCGTCCATACGCCTCTGTGAGTCCTCTTCGTGGAATGGATGATTAAGTTGGACTCAATGTTTTCTGTTGAGATGCTGAAGCATTGACGTTGTGCTATTATTATGCTAAGCTAGTTCCATTTTGCAGTAGACACACGGTACAGAGTTTTCGTTTTAATTACGTTTGAACTGATTCCAAACTTTGGCCACTTTCTGTCGTTTTTTTCTCCAGCCTGTCTCAATTCAATTCAATTTTATTTATAGTATCAAATCATAACAAGAGTTATCTCGAGACACTTTACAAATAGAGTAGGTCTAGACCACACTCTATAATTACAAAGCCCCAACAATTACAGTAGTTCCCTGAAGAGCAAGCATATAGCAGTAGCTATTGCGACAGTGGCGAGGAAAAACTCCCTTTCAGGAAGAAACCTGGGACAGACCCAGACTCTTGGTAGGTGGTGTCTGACGGTGCTGGTTGGGGGTGTGATGAACAGTGGCAATAATATCACAAAGATAGTGGAACAGTCACTACAATGGTAGTCGTAGTAGTTCGTGTCATAATAGGGCACAGCAGGGCGATACAGGGTGTAATGTGGCACAACAGAACATGGGTGGATGCGGCAGGACACTGCAGGATGCAGCCGGACCCTGCAGGACGCAGCAGGACGCAGCCGGACACTGCAGGACGCAGCCGGACCCTGCAGGACGCAGCCGGACACTGCAGGACGCAGCAGGACGCAGCCGGACGCAGCCAGACACTGCAGGACGCAGCCGGACACAGCAGCAGGACGCAGCCGGACACTGCAGGACGCAGCAGGACGCAGCCGGACACTGCAGGACGCAGCAGGACGCAGCCAGACACTGCAGGACGCAGCCAGACACTGCAGGACGCAGCAGGACGCAGCCAGACACTGCAGGACGCAGCCAGACACTGCAGGACGCAGCCAGACACTGCAGGACGCCGCAGGACGCAGCCAGACACTGCAGGACGCAGCCAGACGCAGCAGGACGCAGCCGGACACTGCAGGACGCAGCAGGACGCAGCCGGACGCAGCCAGACACTGCAGGACGCAGCCGGACACAGCAGCAGGACGCAGCCGGACACTGCAGGACGCAGCAGGACGCAGCCGGACACTGCAGGACGCAGCAGGACGCAGCCAGACACTGCAGGACGCAGCCAGACACTGCAGGACGCAGCAGGACGCAGCCAGACACTGCAGGACGCAGCCAGACACTGCAGGACGCAGCCAGACACTGCAGGACGCCGCAGGACGCAGCCAGACACTGCAGGACGCAGCCAGACGCAGCAGGACGCAGCCGGACACTGCAGGACGCAGCAGGACGCAGCCAGACACTGCAGGACACAGCCAGACACTGCAGGACGCAGCAGGACACAGCCGGACACTGCAGGACGCAGCAGGACGCAGCCGGACACTGCAGGACGCAGCAGGACGCAGCCAGACACTGCAGGACGCAGCCAGACACTGCAGGACGCAGCCGGACACTGCAGAACGCAGCAGGACGCAGCCGGACACTGCAGGACGCAGCCGGACGCAGCCAGACACTGCAGGGAATCGCAGAGCGTATCAGGGTGTAGCAGGACCACAGCGACAGCTGCACTCAAGACCCCCGTGTTGGTGCCACCCTAATCCAAGGCGGACCTTCTCTTAGCCCCTTGCGCTTTTTCTTCATTTTGTAATCAGTCTTCATGGCATGTGTCGCCAGCAGCGTCAGCCCGGTGTGCGACAGTAATAATCCTCCGTGCGGAAACACCGTGAGCGATACAACTTTGGTAATGTTAATTACAACGAAGCTTCGAGGCAAATCATTTTGCATCGAGGATTTTTAGTAATCGAATTATTTGAGATACTCGAGGAATAGTTTCAGCTCTAGTCTGTCTGTGTGTGTCTGTGTGTGTCTGTCTGTCTGTCTGTCTGTCTCTGTGTCCGTCCGTCCGTCTACATTTAAAGTAGTGCTGGGTGATATGGAGGAAATCACAATATTTCTTTACTGAATACCATATTGGTCCGAATATAAGACGACCCCTCCTGTTCCTAGACTCATTTTTGGAAGAAGTATTTAGATCCTTTTGCATCCATGTTACATTTTAGGAGATAAAATCAAACTACTGAAGAAGTATAAGGTCCCTTCGCCATCAGCGATCCGTGGAGGCGACGATGACACATCATCTTTATCGTCTGCTGACTCCCTCGTTACTGAGTTACTGTTCATGTGCCGAAGCTGACAGCCCTGGCACTTTAAAGTCCAAATCAGCAGGAAGCGGTCAGTGGCGCAGAGCGACATGCTGACAGAATCGGAATCAGAAAAGGGCTTATTGCCACAGGAAGTTACACTTACAGTATGTGGAATTTGCCTTTTGTTATTTGGTACATATGTATGTACCAAATAACAAAAGGCAAATTCAAATGTTCAGTATTGTTTATGTAGACATAAACAGACATATTTCAGGGGCCTGGACCCCTCAAAGCCTCGGCCTATTCCCCTCAAAGTCTCGGCCAGGACCCCTCAAAGTCTCGGTCTCGACTCCTCAAAGTCTTTGTCTATTCCCCTCAAAGTCTCGGCCTATTCCCCTCAAAGTCTCGGCCTATTCCCCTTAAAGTCTCGGCCTGGACCCCTCAAAGTCTTTGTCTATTCCCCTCAAAGTCTCGGACTCGACCCCTCAAAGCCTTGGCCTCGACCCCTCAAAGCCTTGGCCTGGACCCCTCAAAGTCTCGGCCTGGACCCCTCAAAGTCTTGGCCTATTCCCCTCAAAGTCTCGGCCTGGACCCCTCAAAGTCTCGGCCTGGACCCCTCAAAGTCTCGGCCTATTCCCCTCAAAGTCTCGGCCTGGACCCCTCAAAGTCTCGGCCTGGACCCCTCAAAGTCTCGGCCTATTCCCCTCAAAGTCGCGGCCTCGATACACTCTGGTCTTGGTGATGACTTGGTCTCGTTTGAGGTGTTCTTGGCTACAACACTGTTGTGCATCATGGTATCTGTTTCCTGTCCACTGTTTAAATATATGATCTATCTCTAAATCTCTGCAGGGCTGCTGGCGTCCCCGCAGTCGGCTCCAGGAAACCTCGACAGCAAGAACAGCGAGAGTCGCATCAACGGAGGCAGCCGGGAGAACAGCACGGTGGACTTCAGCAGGGTAAAGACGCCGCTCTTCTTCCTGCTCCGTTACATTAAGGTTTTATCACCGATCAGGAGGGCTGGATCGAGGAACCGATTCATGAGTTTGAAGTTTAATATGGTAAACCATACTCCGTGACGATCATTTCTCAGTCTCCTCTGCCTGCGGAGATGCCGTTTATCTGGCGATGTTGCATATTCATCTACCAGAGGCCTGTGCTACGAAGCAAGATTTGGCCTCAACGAGGTAACTTCAGGTTCAACCCCAGGGTTTCGTGGATCAGTTGTTACCAGGTTCAATCGCCGTAACTTACGCTGAAGACCTAACGAGAGGGAGAGAGAGGGAGAGAGAGAGGGAGAGAGAGAGGGAGAGAGAGAGGGAGAGAGGGAGAGAGAGAGGGAGAGAGGGAGAGACACACAGAGAGACACACACAGAGACACACACACACACACACACACAGAGAGAGAGAGACACACACACACACACACACACACACACACACACACACACACAGAGACACACACAGAGACACACACACACACACACACACACACACAGAGACACACACAGAGAGAGAGAGAGAGAGACACACACACACACACACACACACAGAGACACACACACACACACACACACACACACACACACACACACACACACACACACACACACAGAGAGAGAGAGAGACACACACACACACACACACACACACACACACACACACACACACACACACACACACACACACACACACACAGGGAGACACACACACACACACACAGAGACACACACACAGAGAGAGAGAGACACACACACACACACACACACACACACACACACACACACAGAGACACACACACACACACACACACACAGAGACACACACGCACAGACAGACACACACATACACACACACAGAGACACACACACACACAGAGAGACAGACACACACAGAGAGACACACACACACACACACACACACACACAGAGACACACACACACACACACACACACGAACACACACACACACACAGAGAGAGGCTATTTGCTTGTTGAGCCGTGCGTTGCCAATGCGCACTTCGGTTTAATTATGTTTTTATATTTTTTGTTTGCTCCCATGATCCCTTCCACCGCCAGGGTTGCAACTGAAATAAAAGGCTAAAGCAACGACGAACAAGTGTAATTATGGTCAGATGTAGCGCCTGACTGACGGGGAAGTGATATTAATAAGCGTTGTGATTTACACATCTACAGCGTCGGCTTTTTTTTTGCCAGCTGTCCTTCCTGTTTCAGGAAGCAGCGACTGTATTGTGTTTTGCCTGCAAAACCGTGTCTGTGTTCTTCATATTTATGTAGAATTATAATTTGCTCTTCTTATATAAAATATGCAGCTCTGGTAGATGTTTGCGATTGGTCGTGCTGTGCAAACCCCGCCTCTTTTACGTGAACGTGGGGAACCCTGGGTTGATTGAAGTCAAGTTCATAAAGTAACTTTCTTTGCATTCATTTGATTCCCAATCAAGATCCACTGGTCAGAATGGCTTTCCATTGTTAATATGTACTTAAAACTGTTCTGAAATGCAAAATAATAGAATTTTAATCATGTGATAAAACATGCGATTAACTATAGCAATTCAGCGATTAATCGCGATTAAGAAAAATTAATCGTTTGACAGCCCTGTCCACAACGGATCAAGTCCAGACTCAACTTCCCGATCTCAAATGTTGTGGGCGGGGCGAAGTTCGGCTGGCATCCAGGCTAGTATACTGGCAGAACTGCTGTGCATGGAAACGCTATGAATGAGGTCAGGTATACTGCAGTGAAATGGCTGCTATGGAGACTAACATCATTGCACAAGAATACAATTGGGCTCATTGAATCCACAAGAGTCTCAGCTGATGAATGACGACCATTCATCGTAAATAAGGGCTCCCCCTCCCTACAAAAGCCAATTTAACCACTGTGGTTAAATTGGCTTTTGTAGGGAGGGGGAGCCCTTATTTACGATGAATGGTCATCATTCAAAATTGTGCTGTAAAATTACTTAAAGGTCCCATGACATGGGCCTCTTTGGATGTTTTTCTATAGACCTTAGTGGTCCCCTAATACTGTATCTGAAGTCTCTTTATATAGACCTTAGTGGTCCTCTAATACTGTATCTGAAGTCTCTTTATATAGACCTTAGTGGTCCTCTAATACTGTATCTGAAGTCTCTTTATATAGACCTTAGTGGTCCTCTAATACTGTATCTGAAGTCTCTTTATATAGACCTTAGTGGTCCCCTAATACTGTATCTGAAGTCTCTTTATATAGACCTTAGTGGTCCCCTAATACTGTATCTGAAGTCTCTTTTATATAGACCTTAGTGGTCCCCTAATACTGTATCTGAAGTCTCTTTTATATAGACCTTAGTGGTCCCCTAATACTGTATCTGAAGTCTCTTTATATAGACCTTAGTGGTCCCCTAATACTGTATCTGAAGTCTCTTTATATAGACCTTAGTGGTCCTCTAATACTGTATCTGAAGTCTCAGCTTTCCATTCACACCCAATTTATGCAACTCCGAGACGGTTTAGCGACCCCATACGTAGAGTAAATTAAAACTAGCAAACCCATTTTGAAAACTAACTAAAAAGAAATCTAAAAGTCAGTTCACCTGAACCTGAAGGAGCCAATCAGAGGCTGTGATTGTGTTCAGGAGGATGACTCGTGTGTTTCTCAGCAGGACTGCGACTGCGTTTGTTTGCTGCCAGCGGCCGGCAGACCGCCCGCCGTAAGTCTATTCACTGTGGACCAATCAGTGGGCTGTATTGTGGCTCATCGTGGTGCTGCTCTGTGTGCGTGTCCGTGTGTGTTTGACTCCATCAGCTGTGATGTTTCAGTGTTCGTTTCGTGATGAAGAAGCAGACTCCGGTTGGATCTGTTGGCTGATTTCATCTCAATGTTGCATCAAGATGTCATTGTTGTGCATAACATTTTTGTGGACCCTATTTTCCCATGTAGTGAAGTCTAAGTGACAAATGTGGAGAAAAATCTTTGAACTTGGTCCAGTATTGAGCGTGAACGCTGTAACTGGCAGCTGTGAACCGGGCTGTAACCCTACAGGACAAATGTTCAGTCAGTTTGCGTCCACTAAAAGTTCTGCTGTTGCTGCTGACAGACTCAGATTATTATTCTAAGTGTCTGACAACATTATGAAAGGATCCCTACAGAGATAGACCTTTTAGTTAAAGAGTAAGATCCTTTTAGTTTAACATAAAACAGCCCCGAAATCACCATCACCAAACTCCACCAGACTCCATGTAAATAATCAGGACTTTTAGCGTGTATTGAGCCAGCATATTTCCACATGTAAATGGGTGAATTAAGGGTTTATTTCAACCAAACCAGAGTGGTGATTGTTGGAAAAGAGAATAGACGACCCAAAACAGCTTTTCATAGTTTTATTCTGTTTCTGTCCACTTTGAATGAAGTGTGTTTTACGATGATAAAAGTAGTGATTATTTACATGGAGTCTGGTGTAGAGTTTGGCGACATTGATTTCAGGCTGATCTTACTCTTTAACTAAAAGGTCTATCTCCATAGGGATCCTTTCCATACTGGACGGTTACTTTAAGTAGTACTCTCGGAACACAAACACCCATTTCCTGGGCCAAAGTCTTGTGTTTTAGGACCCAAATATACGTGGAATTCATACGAATTACGGTGCATTAATTTTCTCAGCTATATGTAGGATTGGTTCATGAGAGCAGTTGGTGTTTGATTCCTCGGCATCAGATCAG
>NC_050182.1:856956-864456 GCF_008315115.2 Sander lucioperca | reverse complement strand
TCTGTCACAGAACAGAAGACTGTTTTGGCGGCTACAGGAGAGAAATACCTTGCGTGCTCGCTGGACAATACTGGCGCCAGATTTGTCGCTAGTCGCTAAGGTGGTCTGAAAAGTCAAAGCTAGTAAATCTAGCGACAAAGTCGCTAAGTTGGCAACACTGTTCTTGCAGTCTGAAGAAATGCATCATTTAAAGGTGTTGGGCAGTTTTACTGCACGTTTTCAAAATTAGGATAAAGCCTTTAGTGTCTCCAGACGGAGCTGTATGACTGTGTTACCGTAGTAACAATACAGATGGCATTTTTGTTGCTTTCCCTCGATCGTAAACTCACTCTGTGCATGTCCCTCAAAGGGTATATTGAAACAACAATAATATGTATATATATATATATATATATATATATATATATATAATATAATATTATTATTATAACCTCTCTCTCTCTCTCTCTCTCTCTCTCTCTCTCTCTCTCTCTCTCTGGTAGATTTTCCACGATGTGGCCTACAAGGCGAAGGACCGGATCGACCTGCTCTCAGGGATCGATGAGTTCCTGGATCAGGTCACGGTGCTTCCTCCGGGCGAATGGGACCCCACCATCCGCATCGAGCCCCCAAAGAGCGTCCCGTCTCAGGTAAGCCCGCCACCCAACCTGTCTGATGTCCAAAAAAATCTCCCGTACCCCCTGCTGTCCTCCAAAGTACCCCTAGGGGTCACCTACCTCCATTTGAGAAACACTGGACTAAAGTGTGGTCTGAAATGTGAAGCCAACGCTGAGACTCTACTGGGGGTGATCACGGTCCAGTACAAAATGAATGGGAGTCAATGGAGCTAGACGGCTAAATGAATGGGAGTCTATGGAGCTAGACGGCTAAATTTGTCTCTTTCGCCTGATTGTCGTTGAGAAATCTCAGATTTGATTGTAGTTTTTGCAAGTTCAACATGGATTATAGGTCAAAAGTTGAATGAACGAGCACTTATGCCCTTTCCATTTCTTACAGGTTGAGTCGTTGTTGCCCATAACACGCTAGCATTCTGCTAATGAATGCTGATTGGTCAGTGAAGGACTGATTACGATCGGAGATCCCGCTTTACGGCATCTGAAGCAGAACCAGAATGTCAGAGTGAATATTTCGGCGTGGTCTTTAAAACATTAACAAACCTCTTTCTAGCCCGTGTATTAACAGGGAGAGAACAAAGGAAGTGACTCAGAGCTCGCCATAAAGCAGTATCTCCGGCCGTACGATGTGCATGACGTCACTGACAATTTAAAAGGCTTTTTAGAACAAAAAAGCCACTTTAAAAAAATCTAACAGCCAGCAGTGTGTATTTTCTTAGCCTCCCCTTTCAAATGCCCATTCAGAGTCCCATTCATTCTGCACTGGCCTGTGAGCGCCCCCTATATGGATCAAGAGTGGAACTGCAACCAGTTCAGAAGCCGGAAGTAACGAGAGAGTGAACTTCTCCCCTTATTAGAAATTCTTTGGTATCGTCTCCTCCTCTCTCTGCAGGAGAAGAGGAAGATGGCGTCGGCTGCTAATGGCTCCGCCCACGTCTATGACAGCATCAAGGAGGCGGAGCATCAGACGGGACCAGAGCTGCAGAGGACGGGAAGGTCAGTCCGTCTCACTTTACTTTACTTTATTTGAAATATTACGACTTTTTTTCTTGAAATATTACGACTTTTTTCCGTGCAATATTACGACTTTTTTTCCTGAAATATTACGACTTTTTTTCTTGAAATATTACGACTTTTTTTCTGGAAATATTACGACTTTTTTTCTGGAAATATTAAGACTTTTTTTCTTGAAATATTACGACTTTGTTTTCTGAAATATTACGACTTTTTTTCTTGAAATATTACGACTTTTTTTCTTGAAATATTACGACTTTTTTTTCTGAAATATTACGACTTTTTTTCTTGAAATATTACGACTTTTTTTCTGGAAATATTACGACTTTTTTTCTGGAAATATTACGACTTTTTTTCTTGAAATATTACGACTTTTTTTCTTGAAATATTACGACTTTTTATCCCCTAAAATACAACTTTTTCCCCTGATTTTTTTTTTGTTCCTGAAATATTCTGACTTGGTTGTTCGGAGCGTGTTCATGTAACATCACTCCCGTTAACATGACTCGATAGAAAACGAAGTCATTAAAGGGAAAGTTTGTGTGTCTGTGACGGTGACTCCCTCCTCTCGTGCGTCAGGATCTTTGGCGGTTTGGTGAACGACGTTCGGAGGAAAACTCCCTTCCTGTGGAGTGACATCAGAGACGCCGTCAGCCTGCAGTGTCTGGCGTCCGTCCTCTTCCTGTACTGCGCGTGCATGTCGCCCGTCATCACGTTCGGAGGGCTGCTGGGAGAAGCCACCAAGGGAAACATAGTAAGAACCAGAACCCACCAGCGCCTACGTTGGCATTTCTGCTCATTGTGATGTCATTTCCTGGTATATCTTCAAATGCTTCATATCTTTAAAATCAGTTTTTCCTGAAATATTACGACTTTTTTTTTTCTCTCTCTCTCTCTCTCTCTCTCTCTCTGTCTCTCTGTCTCTCTGTCTCTGTCTGTCTCTCTGTCTCTGTCTGTCTCTCTGTCTGTCTCTCTCTCTCTCTCTCTCTCTGTCTCTCTCTCTCTGTCTGTCTCTCTCTCTCTCTCTGTCTCTCTCTCTCTCTCTGTCTCTCTCTCTCTCTCTCTCTCTCTGTCTCTCTCTCTCTGTCTGTCTCTCTCTCTCTGTCTCTCTCTCTCTCTCTCTCTCTCTCTCTCTCTCTCTCTCTCTCTCTCTCTCTCTCTCTCTCTCTCTCTCCCTCTCTCTCTCTCTCTCTCTGTCTCTCTCTCTCTCTCTCTCTCTCTCTCTCTCTCTGGTAGAGTGCCATAGAGTCTCTGTTCGGGGCGTCTCTGACCGGCGTGGCCTACTCTCTGTTCGCCGGTCAGCCTCTCACCATCCTGGGCAGCACCGGTCCGGTTCTGGTCTTTGAGAAGATCTTGTTCAAGTTCTGCAGGTGAGTCCGGCTCTCTCTCTCTGTCTCTCTGTGTGTGTGTGTGTGTGTGTGTGTGTGTGTGTGTGTGTGTGAAGCAAGGCCGCTGCAGTCGGCAGCAGCGAAACAAGCTGCAATATAACCTTAATGGGCATTTCCTTCAGTTAGCGTCCACTAAAAGTAAAAAACTTCTCTTGTTGCCGCTGACAGACTCAGATTATTATTCTAAGTGTCTGACAACATTGACAGTCGTCTTGGTTCATCTTTCCACTGTTCCAACAATCACCACTCTGGTTTGGTTGAAATAATCCCTTAATTCACCCATTTACATGTGGAAATATGCTGGCTCTATACACGCTAAAAGTACTGATTATTTACATGGAGTCTGGTGGAGATATACTGGCTCTATACACGCTAAAAGTCCTGATTATTTACATGGAGTCTGGTGGAAATATGCTGGCTCTATACACGCTAAAAGTCCTGATTATTTACATGGAGTCTGGCGGAAATACGCTGGCTCTATACACGCTAAAAGTACTGATTATTTACATGGAGTCTGGTGGAAATACGCTGGCTCTATACACGCTAAAAGTCCTGATTATTTACATGGAGTCTGGTGGAAATACGCTGGCTCTATACACGCTAAAAGTCCTGATTATTTACATGGAGTCTGGTGGAAATACGCTGGCTCTATACACGCTAAAAGTAATGATTATTTACATGGAGTCTGGTGGAAATATGCTGGCTCTATACACGCTAAAAGTCCTGATTATTTACATGGAGTCTGGTGGGTTTGGTGATGGTGATTTCGGGGCTGGTTCACGGCTGCCTTCGCCTCGCTCATCTGCATCATCTTCATCTACGAGGCTCTGGAGAAGCTCGTCCAACTGGGCGAACTCTACTCCGTCAACATGCACGGCGCGCTGGACAACCTCACCTTCTACACGTAAGACAAATCTGTACATAAAATGTAATAATTTCCTAAAATTACAGTTTCTTCTACAGTGTATTTAAACATATCTGTCCTTAAAGGTGCAGTAGGTAAGCCTTATAAAACTTTCTGTCTTTCTCACCAGACTCCATGTAAATAATCCGTACTTTTATCATCGTAAAACACACTTCATTCAAAGTGGACAGACACTAAATAAAACTATCAAAAGCCGTCTTGGTTCATCTTTCCACTGTTCCAACAATCACCACTCTGGTTTGAAGAAAAGTAGTGATTATTTACATGGAGTCTGGTGGAAATATGCTGGCTCTATACACACTAAAAGTCCTGATTATTTACATAGAGTCTGGTGGAAATATGCTGGCTCTATACACGCTAAAAGTACTGATTATTTACATGGAGTCTGGTGGAAATATGCTGGCTCTATACACGCTAAAAGTCCTGATTATTTACATGGAGTCTGGTGGAAATATGCTGGCTCTATACACGCTAAAAGTCCTGATTATTTACATGGAGTCTGGTGGAAATATGCTGGCTCTATACCCACTAAAAGTCCTGATTATTTACATGGAGTCTGGTGGGTTTGGTGATGGTGATTTCGGGGCTGGTTCACGGCTGCCGGATACAGTATTCTCGCTCAATCCTGGACCATATTCAAAGACTTTTGTTCACATAAGTCATTTAGAGAGAAAAATGTGAGAAAATAGGGTTGGAAAATACAGAAATTACCCTTTTTAAGTAGGATTTTAAAGCCCATGTTGCAGGGTTTATTTTCTAATGAATTTGCGCAATTTGCTTGTTGGTAATAAACATTTAAACTGTTGCCTAACAACATCAAATACAATGGATATCACAAAACGGAATAAAATACGAAAAAGTAGTACTATTTTACAACGGTTTGCAATGATTCTCTTTTCCCCCACAATGCATTGCACTACGTCACGTTGAGGAGACGACAGACGGAAGCCCCGTCTCTGTTCACTGTCTATGGTCTCGGTCTGTGCCACTGGTCTGTGGTCACTGTCTATGGTCTCGGTCTGTGCCACTGGTCTCTGGTCACTGTCTATGGTCTCGGTCTGTGCCACTGGTGTTGCAAAATATGGCTTTTGGTCTCGACCGAGTCCATGTGTCTTTATTATGTGTATAATAATATTGGAGGGAAAGTGAAACACAGCTTGGACGGGGATGCTGTTCGGCTTTTCACAAGTTTAGACAGCTAGCTACGCCGACGTTTGCTAACGTTAGCGCAACAGCGTTAGCCTAGACTGCTAGCTAGGTAAATATTACGACTGCCTTCTGAGTTTCCTATATCTGCGTCCACGTTGTCAACATAAGACATGTGGCGTTAGTGCTCCTTTTGTACCATAATTTTATTGAATGAAATTTTAAGCTTTGCTCCTACGAGATGGGTGGGTTTTTGTTAGCTACATACAAAGCTAACTGGCTATAGTTAGCCTGTATGCTAGCGGAATTAGCTAACGTTGCGTAACCAGCCAGCAACTTCGGCAATCGGTAGTAGTTTCGGTAAGCTAACCACGACAGTACTGTCGCCCACAATCAACCTCTGCTGCTAAAAGCAGTCAACCTGCAGTGATGTTTGAAATAGAGACGCTTGTGGATGTGTTAGCTGTCGTGGTTAGCTCGCCGGAACTACTGCCGAAGCTGCTGGCTGGCTACGCAACATTAGCTAATTCCGCTAGCACAGGCTAACTATAGCCAGTTAGCTTTGTGTGTAACGTAGCTAACAAAAACCCACCCATCTCGTAGGAGCGAAGCTTAACATTTCTTTCAATACAATTATGGTACAAAAGGAGCACTAACGCCACATGTCTTATGTTGACAACGTGGACGCAGATAGAGGAAACAACGAAGGCAGTCGTAATATTTACCTAGCCGTCTAGGCTAACGCTGTTGCGCTAACGTTAGCAAAACGTCGGCGTAGCTTTAGCTAGCTGTCTAAACTTGTAAAAAGCCGAACAGCATCCCCATCCAAGTAATACATAAACACTAGGCAAATATGTTGTTACTGGAGCTAGTAGGGTCCATCAAAACGTGAGATATCTAATTGAAAATGTGTTTACAACGTCGGGGGATTTCACAGGTGGGACTGACTGGCAAGTTAGCCCATAGCTAGCATGATGCCTTCTATTTCTAGATCTAGCTAGATTACCAGTACTTATCTGAACTAACGACATGATCACTGTCACTAAATATAAAGAAAACATTGACTTTCACTCGGTGCTATTCACTGACAGTAAAAACACCTCTTCCTCATCCCAGTCAGTCACCATAGTTCTAGTACTAGGCCAATACACAGTCACCATAGTTCTAGTACTAGGCTGATACACAGTCACCATAGTTCTAGTACTAGGCTGGTACACAGTCATCATAGTTCTAGTACTAGGCTGATACACAGTCACCATAGTTCTAGTACTAGGCTGATACACAGTCACCATAGTTCTAGTACTAGGCTGGTACACAGTCATCATAGTTCTAGTACTAGGCTGATACACAGTCACCATAGTTCTAGTACTAGGCTGATACACAGTCACCATAGTTCTAGTACTAGGCTGATACACAGTCACCATAGTTCTAGTACTAGGCTGATATACAGTCACCATAGTTCTAGTACTAGGCTGATACAGTCACCATAGTTCTAGTACTAGGCTGATATACAGTCACCATAGTTCTAGTACTAGGCTGATATACAGTCACCATAGTTCTAGTACTAGGCTGATACACAGTCACCATAGTTCTAGTACTAGGCTGATACACAGTCACCATAGTTCTAGTACTAGGCTGGTACACAGTCATCATAGTTCTAGTACTAGGCTGATACACAGTCACCATAGTTCTAGTACTAGGCTGATACACAGTCACCATAGTTCTAGTACTAGGCTGATACACAGTCACCATAGTTCTAGTACTAGGCTGATACACAGTCACCATAGTTCTAGTACTAGGCTGATATACAGTCACCATAGTTCTAGTACTAGGCTGATACACAGTCACCATAGTTCTAGTACTAGGCTGATACACAGTCACCATAGTTCTAGTACTAGGCTGATACACAGTCACCATAGTTCTAGTACTAGGCTGAGGCACGTCGCCCCAACGTGACGTCATCACCGAATTGCGTTAAAAAACCCACTAAACGACTAAAACGGCGAAAACTGGCCTTTAACACTATTTGGTGACATTTTTAACAATGATATACATATGTTGAGTACTTTATGTACCCATTAATCAACAGTGGTGGTTAACCTGCAACATGGGCTTTAAAGCATATTTTAGACTGTTGCTTTGGTACTTTGAAAATAAGTGTACTTCTGTCAGTCAGTACCTGATTTATGAACCAGCAGTCGATTCCTAGACGCTCCTCCTATGGAGCTCTGTCTCCCTCTGCAGGCGACCTGTGATGATGAAATGAGATGTGTGTGTGTTTGAGGGTCAGATTGTCGTGATTTTAGCGTTTTTGGATCAGCTGTGTAATTTAGAGGGATTGTGCATTTTGTTCCCAGGACCTTTCAGAGAGAGTTTTCTATTCTTTTATTTACTTATTTATTATAAGTGGATT
>NC_050182.1:846956-851956 GCF_008315115.2 Sander lucioperca | reverse complement strand
CTTGAGGCAGCGGGAAGTGATGGCACCATTGACCAACAAAAACCTGGTCTAAAGTCAATAATGCAGCATTTCATTGTTATTTTAACAGAGCATTAGTAAAATGCTCCTAGGCTCGTACACAGCGCGCACACACTATGCTTGTTACACACACAGGGACACACAGCAGCACACACACATGCAGAAGATTATAAATAAAAATATTACGGTGCAAATCCTCCATCATAACAGCAATGCTCCAAGGTCCAAACGCGCCTGGCTTTTAAAGGGAATGGGAGATGATCTCTGATTGGTTGATTGCATGTTACGCCCAAAACACACCTCTGATTAATGAAGACACTAAGTACAACCCTTTAGAACCATGCGCCCGGGGCAGGGACCCTTTTTTTTTCGCCGTCAAACTAGCAAAAGTGGATTTGGACACTAGGCCCTAAATGCACCTGCACCAGGCGCTTCACGCCGTGCTCTAACCGTGGATTTCCACAGGATGCAGAACGTCTGAGGACCGGCTCCGCTGCGGAACGGCTGCGTGCTCCGCCGTCCGTCAATACCCACCAGGTCCGGATATGTTGCGTAACGGCTGCGGCCAGCCGACCACGAGATCTCGCGAATTCATGTATGTTCGCGCGATATAACAGGATGTAGTTTCTATAAACAGAACCACAAAACCAACACCAGTTAGTTTCCATCCAGAGGAGTAGAGGGGGAACTACTCTGAGCTGTGTTTTCAAGGTGTAGTGCAGGGAGATATGATCCGCCGTGAGCACGCTGGATTATATTTTGAAAAGTAACCGAATGTTTTATTTTATTTCTGTGCTCGACTTCCTGTCCCGCACTATCTGCCGTGTGCTGAATTGCTGCGGAGCTCTCCGGCGTCCGGTGTGCGTGTTAAAATCCACCAAGTAGGCAAGGAGAGGATTTAAAAGTTTAACAAGTATTTATTTAAGTAAAATCATAAGATTATATACGTGTACACGGGGTCTGAGTTGAGCAGGCACTCAGGCTTCTCTCATCAGACTGAATTTCCTGGCTTATACATGAATTCATATAGCAGTCTCTAGGAGCATTTTGATTAGTTTATTAGAAGTTGGAGGAGTGCCGTGGTTTAAACTTAGCCTCCCCTGGGTGGCGCACAGACTAGTCCCAGTCTCTTGGCACACGCCCTCTTCATCAGTTGCTAGGCAGACTTTAACTATGCTGGCGGTCAGAGAGAACAATGCGCTGTTGTCTGTCAAAGATTGAGGAGTAACTTCATGGTCAAACTGATATCAAACTGATATTAACTTTGTTGCTGCACTCTTGTTTCTCTCTGACCACCATCATCAGTGCTGCATTCTGCACGTACAACAGTGTCTTTTCCTCATTTTGCATGACCAAGCTGTCACAGTACTTCTCCACTAAAACACACAATACTATTCAACTTATAATTTGTATTCTCATAAAGCACAGCCAGCTTGACTGATTATATCTATTTCTAACACCGACAACAATAAAAGCTCTGCGTATCTGCTCCGGAGGGCTGCAGACGGACGGAACTGGGACGGAGTCGGGACGCAGACGTTCTGCAGTCAGTCATACACACACTGACTTTAATGGAAACCTAATGACTCCGTCGACGTTTAGGAGACGTTCCGCATCCAGTGGAAAGGGCGTTTGAGGCTTGAATGTCAGGAGCTGAAAAATACACTTGGCGCCCAAATCAATAACTCAGTCACGTCAGAGGGATTGTTTGGATATGATCCCGTTTTTTTTTTTGGGTAAATAAAAAACCTGAGCAGAGGAAATGTTTTGCGTCTGCAGGTCCGATCGAGCATCAGTGACTTTGCCGTCTTTCTGACCATCATGATCATGGTGTTGGTGGATTATCTGGTGGGAATCCCTTCCCCCAAACTCAACGTTCCCGACCGCTTCGAGGTAAAGTCTCTCCCGCTCTGTGCTTCTGTCTGTAATCTGTAAACACTGTGATGAGTTAGGGTCAGCGTAACGCTTATCAGTTCAATTTTCTAGACATTTGGAACAACAGAAAAATGGGTTCATGAAAAAGAGCAACGACCTCGAGTTTGTGTGTGTGTGTGTGTAAGTAACTATATTTGTGGGGTCCACAAACCGGGAGTCCAGTATACTTGTGGGGTCTGCACAGCCTTGTGGGGCCAAAATGCTGGACCCCACAAGTTTAAAGGTCTGTTTGAGGGTTAAGACTTGGTTTTAGGATTAGGGTTAGAATTAGGTTATGGTTAGGGTGAGGGTAAGGGTTAAGGTTAGGCATTTAGTGGTGATGGTTAAGGTTAGGGTAAGGGGCTAGGGAATGCATTATGTCAATGACGGGTCCCCACAAAGATAGTGAAACAAGTGTGTGTGTGTGTGTGTGTGAAATTTCGACTTAGCAGCGTACATTTGGAAAAACAGAAAAATGGGTTAAAATATCCAATTTTTCATTTTTTTCCCGCCTTGACAAATTAAAAAAAATTGGATCTTTAAACTGTTTTTCCAATTTTCTGTTTTTATTCAGAGGATCAGAAATTTAGAAAATTACAGAATTGCGTCTGAGCTCCAATTATTCAATACTGTGATGGTATTCTCTCCCTCTACTTTGTGGAATATGCAGGTCATTAACTGCATATGGACCAAAAAAAAACTAAAAACCGACAGACTTTGGTGCAACTGATGGTTTCTAGTGGGGGGGGGGGTAGCTAGGTGGAACGAGGGAGAGAATACCATTACAGTATTTAATAATTGGAGCTCAGATGCAATTTTGTAATTTTCTAAATTTCTGATGCTCTGAATAAAAACTGAAAATTGGAAAAACAGGTTAAAGATCCAATTTTTTAATTTGTCAAGGTGGAAAAAAATTGCATATTTTAACCCATTTTTCTGTTTTTCCAAATGTCTGTTTGTGCTTCGAAAATTGAACTTGTAAGCGTTACGCTGACCTTTTAATGATCTGATGTCTGTCAGCGTTTACATTTAGCCCTCCTGTTGGGTCAAATCTGACCCATTTTCAGAAAGCTTTTATATCAGAAATTTTGGGTTTCTTTCAACCAAATTGTCAAAAGAATTAACATGGATGGTTCCCTACAACGCTCTTCACAAGTAGGGTGTTTATTCAAATTTATAGCATTTCAAAAAATTGTTAAAAAACATTGAAAAAAGTGCTTTTTTTTTTTCAACATTTTAATCACTTTTTCTGACGTTGTTTTCCACTTTTTCCCAACTTTTGCTTATTTTTTTGGGGCTTTTTTGCCTTTAATCAATAGGACAGCTAGGTGAGAAGGGGGGAGGGGGGCATGCAGGAAATCGTCACAGGTCGGACTCGAACCCCACGCATTTGTGCGCCTGCTCCACCAACCGAGCCAACCCGGCCACTTGGGTGCTTACTTTTGATGGTTGTTTTTTCTTTTTTGCGTTTTTGACAAGTTTTTTTAATTGTTTTTTTGTTGCTTTTTTTTTTAAACGTTTTGTTGTGTTTACATTTTCGGCACTTTATCGACGTCCCATATTTTCTGATATATTAAAAAACGTTAAACGGGTCAAAATTGACCCGAGGACAACATGAGACTGAAATATGGAAACAAATGCTGGAACAGTTTGTCTTTTAAAAGCAGATTTAGTGTCCTGATGTTGAAGTCTGTTGAATGAGAAGCTTCAGAGCTCGCTGCCTATTGGCTGCTGTATTTAGGTTTTAGGATGCAATGGTACATTACATAACACAGTGTACTGTAGGTCAGTTCTATTTAGCGTTGGGTACCGACACGCGGTGCCAATAGGGCACCGGTTCCGACCTAAACGGTAGTAACGATACCGACTAAGAACGAAAATTTCGGTGCCTTATTTCGGTGCCTGACTTTACACTACAAAAAAGCAAAAAACGGGAGTCCAGTATACTTGTGGGGTCTGCACAGCCTTGTGGGGCCAAAATGCTGGACCCCACAAGGTTAAAGGGCTGTTTGAGGGTTAAGACTTGGTTTTAGGATTAGGGTTAGAATTAGGTTATGGTTAGGGTGAGGGTAAGGGTTAAGGTTAGGCATTTAGTTGTGATGGTTAAGGTTAGGGTAAGGGGCTAGGGAATACATTATGTCAATGACTGGTCCCCACAAAGATAGTGAAACAAATGTGTGTGTGACTTGGACTTAGCAGCGTACACTATAAAGTGTCTTAGCTAGAATGAAATCATCTGTCTCTGCCCTCTCAGCCCACGTCCAGCACTCGCGGCTGGCTGATCTCGCCGCTGGGACCCAACCCCTGGTGGACGCTGCTGGCGGCCGCCGTCCCCGCTCTGCTCTGCACCATCCTCATCTTCATGGACCAGCAGATCACCGCCGTCATCGTCAACAGGAAGGAGAACAAACTCAAGGTCAGGACCGCAGGCTGGTGAAACGCGTCGTCGTATCGCGATGCAGCGCCAGACCGTAATGGATTCTAGCCCTGATGTTGATTCTCAGTCAGTCTGTCTGTTGTGTTCAGACTCAGACTCTGTTAGAATAAAAAGGGAGTTCATATATACAGTATGGTCTTCAATTTGTGGATTAAAACCATGTATAATAATATTAAGGAGGTGATGCGTTTTGAATTGTTGACAGGATAATTGAAGTGTGTCTGTCTGTCTGTCTCTGTCTCTGTCTGTGTGTCTGCGTGTGTGTGTGTGTGTCTCTGTGTGTGTATGTGTGTGTGTGTGTGTGTGTCTCTGCGTGTGTTGTGTGTGTGTGTGTGTGTCTCTGTCTGTGTGTGTGTGTTTCTCTGTGTGTGTGTGTGTGTGTGTGTGTGTGTGTGTGTCTATATGTGTGTGTCTCTATATGTGTGTGTGTGTGTGTGTGTGTGTGTCTCTATGTATGTGTGTGTGTGTTTGTGTGTGTGTGTCTCTATATGTGTGTGTGTGTGTGTGTGTGTGTCTCTATGTATGTGTGTGTTTGTGTGTGTGTGTGTGTGTGTCTCTATATGTATGTGTGTGTGTGTCTCTATGTGTGTGTGTGTTTGTGTGTGTGTGTGTGTGTCTCTATATATGTGTG
>NC_050182.1:839456-844456 GCF_008315115.2 Sander lucioperca | reverse complement strand
CCGCATATTCCATCGCATTTTTTATGAAAACGTGCCGCATAATCAAGGATTTTTGCCCCCAACAATCACAAAAAAACTCTGCATTTTTCTGGAAGGACTGGTTGATAGATTCAACTTTAAACTCTGAACACATCTTCCTTTTTTAAGAATGACTTCAGTGGCGTTCTTTGTTCTTTTCTCAAAGAGAAGCTGAACTCCAAGTCTTCCAGAGTCGCGGCCAAAGCCGACTCCAAAGACCGCTGTTCACCAGCAGCAGCAGCCATCTTCTTTGTTTTCAAGTAGCGGGGAATTCACGCGGAGCCGTCGCAACTCTGCCGTCATTATGTTAAGCCCCGCCCAACGACTCTACACACGATGTGATTGGCCTGAATAGAGTTTGGTTTTTCCAGCTCGCAAGCCAACGGAGAGTTGCTAGACGACCCTGACTGCAGATTACATTTGCTGCTGCTAGAGTGGTCTAGATTTCTAGGCTAGGTAAACACAGGATTTAAAACGGTGTTTCTGCACGATTCTTTGTGGAGAGAATTCACAGATCTGTCGCTGTAGTTAGTCCCGCCTCCAGGGTCGGAGACGGGAGCAGTTTGCAGACCCTAAAACAACGAGATATACAGAGAGATAACGAAAAGAGACTGACAGGAAACAGCAAGAAACGGAGAGGAAACAGAGAGCAAATGACAAGAAACAGAAGATATTTTTGAGATTTTTCTTGACAAATAAATTCAACAATTACACTGGAGGAGGAGAGGGGAGAGAGGAGGAGAGGGAGAGAGGAAATGGAGAGAGGTGGAGGAGGAGAGGGAGAGAGGAGGAGGAGGAGGAGAGGGAGAGAGGAGGAGAGAGGAGGAGAGGTAGAGAGGAGAGGAATACGCGGAATACAAAGTGAGAATGCAATGCCACTTTTGCGTTTTATTTTCAGGTAATTTCCGTCTAAACATAGACTTAGACTTGCCATGGGGGAAATTCTTTGTCACAAACCCAATAACTGGTCTGATGTTGTTGCTGCTGGTTCTGGCCCAGTGTAAACCCAGTAACTTGTCTGATGTTGCTGGTTCTGGCTCTGGTTAAACCCAATAACCGGTCTGATGTTGTTGCTGCTGGTTCTGGCTCTGGTTAAACCCAATAACTGGTCTGATGTTGTTGCAGGTTCTGGTTCTGTTTATACCCAGTAACTGGTCTGATGTTGCTGGTTCTGGCCCAGTTTAAACCCAATAACTGGTCTGATGTTACTGCTAGTTCTGGCCCAGTTTAAACCCAGTAACTGGTCTGATGTTGTTGCACGTTCTGGCCCAGTTTAAACCCAATAACTGGTCTGATGTTGCTGGTTCTGGCTCTGGTTAAACCCAATAACTGGTCTGATGTTGCTGGTTCTGGCTCTGGTTAAACCCAATAACTGGTCTGATGTTGTTGTAGGTTCTGGCCCAGTTTAAACCCAATAACTGGTCTGATGTTGCAGGTTCTGGCCCAGTTTAAACCCAGTAACTGGTCTGATGTTGCAGGTTCTGGCCCAGTTTAAACCCAGTAACTGGTCTGATGTTGATGGTTCTGGCCCAGTTTAAACCCAATAACTGGTCTGTTGTTGATGGTTCTGGCCCAGTTTAAACCCAGTAACTGGTCTGATGTTGATGGTTCTGGCCCAGTTTAAACCCAATAACTGGTCTGTTGTTGCAGGTTCTGGCGCTGGTGTTCATCCGGAAGCTTCTGGACTTCTGCTTCACCAAGAAAGAGCTGAGCTGGCTGGACGACCTGATACCGGAGAGCAAGAAGAAGAAGGACGACGACAAGAAGAAGAAGGAGAAGGAGGTGAAACTAACCGTGTGACTCTGCTTTAGGGCCGCTAGTAACGACTATGTTCATAGTCAAATCATCGGCCGATTAATGGAGTAGTTGTTTGTAGAGCTAGCCTGGAAATCCAGAGCCAAATCTGAAAGATTAAGGGTCTGGTATTGAGTAATGAAAACGGCCCAACTCGAGGGGAGGCACCAAGCATGCATTTTGAAAATCTCACTGCACGCAATTGGATAACACTACGACCAATCACAACAATACACGGGGTGACGCTTAGCTACCAGCAGAGCTAACTGGTAGATTAATCTCTTAGCTACCAGAGGAGCTAACTGGTAGATTAATCTCTTAGCTACCAGAGGAGCTAACTGGTAGATTAAACTCTTAGCTACCAGAGGAGCTAACTGGTAGATTAATCTCTTAGCTACCAGAGGAGCTAACTGGTAGATTAATCGCTTAGCTACCAGTGGAGCTAACTGGTAGATTAATCTCTTAGCTACCAGCGGAGCTAACTGGTAGATTAATCGCTTAGCTACCAGCGGAGCTAACTGGTAGATTAATCTCTTAGCTACCAGAGGAGCTAACTGGTAGATTAATCTCTTAGCTACCAGCGGAGCTAACTGGTAGATTAATCGCTTAGCTACCAGCGGAGCTAACTGGTAGATTAATCTCTTAGCTACCAGTGGAGCTAACTGGTAGATTAATCGCTTAGCTACCAGCGGAGCTAACTGGTAGATTAATCTCTTAGCTACCAGTGGAGCTAACTGGTAGATTAATCTCTTAGCTACCAGAGGAGCTAACTGGTAGATTAATCTCTTAGCTACCAGAGGAGCTAACTGGTAGATTAATCTCTTAGCTACCAGTGGAGCTAACTGGTAGATTAAACTCTTAGCTACCAGCGGAGCTAACTGGTAGATTAATCTCTTAGCTACCAGCGGAGCTAACTGGTAGATTAATCGCTTAGCAACCAGCGGAGCTAACTGGTAGATTAAACTCTTGCCGTATCCGGTCGGCAAAACAGCAAAAATGTCCTTCTTGCAAAGGATATATACAGTGGCACTCATACGTTTATGAACCCATGCTAAAGTTGACTAAAAAGAGGAATAAAAAAACCTCTTTTGGAAATTGATCTTAATGAAAAAAATTGGAAAAATCCAACCTTTAAGGACACTAATTTTCTTTGTGAATGAATAATGTATCGTAAATAAATAAATGTTCTTCCTTAAAATACAGGGGGCATAAGTAAGTACACCCCTATGTTAAATTCCCATAGAGGCAGGCAGACTTTTATTTTGAAAGGCCAGTTATTTCATGGATCCAGGATACTATGCATCCTGATAAAGTTCCCTTGGCCCCCACATCATCACATACCCTTCACCATACCCCACATCATCACATACCCTTCACCATACCCCACATCATCACATACCCTTCACCATACCTAGAGATTGGCATGGGGTACTTTCCATAAAATCATCTCTCAATGCAAATCAAACCAGCTATTAGGCTAACTGATAGCTGTGTGTGTGTGTGTGTGTGTGTGTGTGTGTGTTTTCCAGGCTGCTCAGAGGATGCTGGAGGTCGAGGACGTGGAGGATGATCCGCCGTACGATGGAGGAAACATCAACTTCCCGATCAAATCCCTGAAGGGACGGTGAGTCAGCGTCACAACACTGACGGAGACACCTCGACCAATCAGCTGGCCTCGGACAATTTCAATTAAAAAATTGTCGCTTTTTCCAACGTTTTTGATGTTGTTTTTTCAATGTTTTTGTGTGTGTGTGTGTGTGTGTGTGTGTGTGTGTGTGTGTGTGTGTGTGTGTAGCTTGGACCCATCAGAAGTGAACATCTCGGATGAAATGGCCAAAAGCGGCATTTGGAAATCAGTTTCCATGAACAATGATGGCAGCAAAGGTCTGAAACGCAGCAACAGGTAAAAGATTATTTAATCCTTATAATTAATAATATATAATCCTGATATCAAACACTCTGAGCAAGTGTTTGTGCTTCCAGCAGGGGGAGACTCCATATCGCAGAATATTGCAATATTTTTAAAATCGCAATAATATCGTATCGTGAGGCCTCTGGTGATTCCCACCACTATAAATTACTCCACTAATAATGCCCGGAATGATACCAAACTTCTACAGTAGTACAAATAGTTTCTGTACTCATAAAACGAGGCATTAGAAAGTTTGTAACTACACCAGAAGTATATCTAAATAAACTTAATAAACTAAACTAAAAGCTCTATCGGCGCTATCGTGCAGTACTTACATACTACTACTACTTCTGGCGTAGTTACAAACTTTCTAATGTAGTACAGAAAGTATTTGTACTACTGTAGAAGTTTGGTATCATTCCAGGCATTATTAGTGGGGTAATTTACGAGATACAAACGTGGATCCATTAGCGCCTGCACTAAGCTAACCAGCTGATAACGCTAACTGTACGTCCACACCGCCGCCGACTTTAGCTGCAGAGAAGCTCTGGCCGCCCGGTCGAGGACTCTTGTCAGAAAGTCCGGGGAAGCTGTTTGAGGCTTTGGCCGCTCTGACGTAGCAGCATTCTATGTTCATCATGGAAAAAGATCAAGCAGCCACTGCACGGCCAATACACTGACACTAGAAACCTTTTATAAATGACATATATAATGACAGAATGTGTATTGGTTGTTGGTCGCAGCGGTGTCTGTTAGCAGTTAGCTCGCTCGTTAGCCGCTGAACCGCAGCAGCGTGCAGGCAGAGCGAGCAGCCGCCAGCTGTTGATCCGTGCAGGACTTCACCGTGAGCGGACTGTTTAGAGACCATGTGACCGGCAGGTAACGTTAACTGGTCCCTATACGCAAATATCATAAATGATAGGGAACCCAGCAACGGCCATGATGAGCTTCTCCTCCTTTTTCTCTGAACTAATGTTTTGGTAGGAACCAAAGTTTACATCGTATGTTTCTCTGGAATCAGCCAGCGTGAAGGACGTCTATATTCTGATTGGTTGCCGCTGAACCGCGTCAAGGTGCAAAGCAATCGCTGTTTTCCCCCCGGAGTTCTGGCCAACCAACCATGCTAGCTACCTCAGTAAAATAGTATAGTAGCTATAGTAAAATAGTAAAACAAACATGATATATTTGAGATATTTGAGGGATGAACAAGTACCTGAGTAGGTTGTGTTTGTGTGTTGCAGCCTGGAGGAGCTGCAGAGCGTCCAGATAAGCGTGG
>NC_050182.1:826956-836956 GCF_008315115.2 Sander lucioperca | reverse complement strand
TTGAGTCATTTTTTTATTAAAAAAAAATAAGATTTCTCTGATTCCAGCTTGTTAAATGTGAATATCTTCTAGTTTCTTCTCTCCTCTGGGACAGTAAACTGAATATCTTTGAGTTTTGGAAAAAACAAGACATTTGAGGACGTCCTCTTAGGCTTTGGGAAACTCTGATCTACATTTTTTACCATGTTTTGACATTTCTATAGATCAAACAACTAATCGATTAATCAAGAAAATAATCGACTATGATTAATCGACTATGAAAATAATCGTAAGTTGTAGCCCTAATATATATATATATATATATATATATATATATTGTATCCTGAGCTTAAAATTGACATCCGCCAACCCGCCAAATGCCGGTAAAAAATAACTTTGGCGGGTAACATTAGGAGCCAGTTGGACCGGTCATGAAAAGCAACAAATGGCCTATTCTCGCTTTGCCAGACCTTCCTCCACAGCACTGCAGAGGAGGGTCTGGCTAGTCCACACAGCATTCTGGGATGGGAGAACAACATACTCTGGTGTATTGGCTTTTCTTCAACCTTCCTGTTGTCCTCAGGTCAACTTTGACCCATTTTCAAAGAAATTTGGGTTTTCTTTCAACCAAATTGTCAAAAGAAATAACGTGGATGGTTCCGTACAGCGCTCTTCACAAGTAAAATAAATGATCAGGTTTCTCATTTATAAAACTGTGCATAGGATCCTTACTATAAGTGTACGTACGCCCAAAAGCCAGAAATGGCGTACGCCAAAAGAAAATTAAGATTTATAAAACCGTGCGTATGCACACCTGTAAGCAACGTTCCCTTTATAAATCAGAGAGTGTGCGTATGTGAATCAGCCTCTTATCCCGCCCTGTACAAGCCCATTTTATTTTTATTTTTTTTCAAAGATATATTTATTGAAGCCTTTTTTATATGTATAATTTCACAAACAAGGCAAACAAAGGAACAGACATACAGAATCAGAACCCCTCACCAACCCCCACCCTCAATCCTGGTACAGTAAAAAAATATAAAATAGATAAACAATTAGAGAGTTCACCTTTGGTTATATCTAAAAAGCAAAATAAAATACAATCAAGTGCTGTATGAGGTCCCAAATAATTATAAAGTCATAGAAGTATGGTAGACAAAATATTAAAGGGGAGCAAGTTACATACAGATGTACTAGTTAAACTTATGTAATGATGGTAGTAAGGCCAAGAGAGAACACCATATATTTTCAAACTTCTCTGGGTTCCTCGTCATGCTGAATACGATTTTTTCAGGTGTGCTGTAGGATGTTAATTCACTTAACCATTGTCTCTGCGAGTACACGCCCATTTTTAACCATAAATAGTCAATGCAGAGCACCTCTTGAAGGCTGATCAGTATATGAATGACCCTGGCAGTCCTTTCGTTACACCGAATCTTGATGACTGGCGGGGAAAAAGCTAAAACCTTCTCAGACGCTGGTGAATTGCTGCAAATTGAATTATAAATCCGGCCTGTTCTCATACAGTGTATGGAAACCTGAACAGGGTTCAAAGTTAACTTTTTCATCCACCAGCCAAATGGCTAGTGAATATTCAAATTTTACCAGCCACTTAATAGATTACCATTGTTTTTTGGCTGGTTAATGAAGCATATCTACTAGCCAATTGGATATTTTACCAGCATTTGACTGGTAAATGGTGCTAATTTTGAACCCTGAACCTGCAACGCCATTTTTGGCTTTTGGGCGTACGTACATTTTCAGTAAGGATCCTACACACAGTTTTATAAATGAGAAACCCAGTTCACTACTTTCAATTGTTTTATTCAATTTTATAGCATTTGAAAAATAAATTGATAAAAGAACGTCCAAAAAACTGCCGAAAAACTTGGGAAAAAAAGTGACTAAAAAGTCAAAACGTTTCCAAAACATACGGGAAAAGCTACAAAAATGTCAAAAAAAGAGGACCAAAACATTGAAAAAAGTTGACATTTTTACACAGAAAAGCAAAGTTGCACGATCGACAGGAAGACGACACAAGGGTTAAACCAATCACAATCATCTTGGGCGGTGCTAAGCTCCGGACGGAGCCACGGTGCCTCTGCTAAATAGTCTCAGGAAGGAACTTGTTTTGGTGGAACATGGGTACGTTCAAAAGTAGTTTTAGTCGTGTAACAGAAAACTCAGATTGGACAGATAGTCTAGCTAGCTGTCTGGATTTACCCTGCAGAGATCTGAGGAGCAGTTAACCATAGTCCTCACAAATCAGCCGGAGGTTAGAACGCCAACACAGAGACAGAGGAAGGGGACGGACATCTGGCGGATTTTGTGGCAGGAACGGAGCAATCCGGCGGAAGTGGGAACGTCAAGGATATAAACTACAAATATTGGTTTGTTTTCCGCCAAGAAAATTGGGCGGTTTTGTGTGTTTGGCTTGAAAATGGCAACACTGCTTGTTGTACTAATCCTACATTTCCCATGAACAGTTATGTTGGTTGCGTGTCTAGCATGCGGTATGGATGAACTAAAAGTAAAAGTCCTTAACATCTTATTTAAAGGGTAACTTTGTTTTTTTAAAGTGCCCATATTATGAAAAAAATCACTTTTTCTGGGATTTGGGGTGTTATTTTGTGTCTCTGGTGCTTCCACACATACAAACTTCCATCCATCCATGCTGTTTAGAGTGAGATACGGTTTCTGAATGTGTCCTGCCTTCAGTCTCTGGGTGAGCTGGTCAAAATCTGCACGGCTTTCTACGTCACTAGTCGAGACGAGGGGCCTAGGGGGCTAACCGTTAGCATGCTAAGCTCGTTCTCAATGACAAAACACTGCTACAACACACATGGATTCACCCTAATCTACAAAATAAATTGTATAGAACTACTTCCATGTCCCTGTTCTGCAGGTATTCCACGCAAAGTTGGAAGTGTGCCCTCGTTTAGAAGAAGTCTCCCGGCTAATCCTGCCTTGTACAGGAAGTTGGAGAAACAGCTAGCTAGCTCATGTAATCCTTACCTAGCTACTGAGCATGTGATCTTACCTAGCTACTGATCATGTGGTCTTACCTAGCTACTGAGCATGTTATCTTACCTAGCTACTGAGCATGTGATCTTACCTAGCTACTGATCATGTGATCTTACCTAGCTACTGAGCATGTTATCTTACCTAGCTACTGAGCATGTGATCTTACCTAGCTACTGAGCATGTGGTCTTACCTAGCTACTGATCATGTGGTCTTACCTAGCTACTGAGCATGTGATCTTACCTAGCTACTGAGCATGTGGTCTTACCTAGCTACTGATCATGTGCGACTGCCAACAAAGATGTTCCAGCAGTGAGAGGTCTCACTCTGTAGCTAAAACAGAGACCTGAACACAGGGTGAAAAGAGAAGCTGCAGCAATGTGCAGTACAACAAAAATATGGTGTTTTGTGGAAATTAACCCATGTAAACCTATTCTGATATAACCTCTAAATACAATTATGAACCTGAAAATGAGCAGAATATGAGCACTTTAAAACCCCTCATGTTGTCTTCGGGTCAAATTTTACCCCGTTGAAAAAAAAAAATTACATCAGAAGGAAGGGGCAACGAAATAAGCGCCGGAAATTTAAAAAAAGAAATAAAAAAACACGACAAAATGTTGGGAAAGGGACAACAAAAGCATTTTTTCATGGTTTACGGGGAGACAACACAAGGGTTAAAACCCCTATTTTCCCATGTTGTTGTGTCTCAGTGACTAACGGGAACAACAATCTTTGAAATGTGTCCAGTATTGCAGCGGCAAAACAGGCTGCAATGTAACATTAACGGACAAATGTTCAGCGTCAGTCAGCATCCACTAAAAGTTCTGTTGTTGCTGCTGACAGACTCAGATTATTATTCTAAGTGTCTGACAACATTATGAAAGGATCCCTACAGAGATAGACCTTTTAGTTAAAGAGTAAGATCCTCTTAGTTTAACATGAAAGAGCCCCAAAATCACCATCACCAAACTTCACCAGACTCCATGTAAATAATCACTACTTTTATCATCGTAAAACACACTTCATTCAAAGTGGACAGAAACTAAATAAAACTACCAAAAGCCGTCTTGGTTCATCTTTCCACTGTTCCAACAATCACCACTCTGGTTTGGTTGAAATAAACCCTTAATTCACCCATTTACATGTGGAAATATGCTGGCTCTATACACGCTAAAAGTGCTGATTATTTACATGGAGTCTGGTGGAGTTTGGTGATGGAGATTTTTTTTTAAATACATTCACAAATTGATCATATTTTCCCAAATATTTATCTTTTATTTAATAAATTAAACTGTTCAATTCAAGTTAAAATACTGTAAATACATTTCTTAAATTAGATAACATTACCTTTTTAAAGGTGTAAATATCCTTTGTTAAACATTACAAAGCCAAAAAATACACACATTTTATGTAAAATTAAAGCTACAAACTGTAATTTTGGAAAATGTATGTATTAATTTAAAACAGACAGTTATGTTCTGTTAATGTCAGGTATATTTTGGGGCCTCAGCTGTTGGTTTAGTTTAGTTTCCAGTGATCAGAGCAGAGTGGACATGATGAGCAGCGTGGTCAGCAGTAGAGCAGCAGACAGCCTCTGGGACCCCCCGCCTGCAAACACACACACACACACACAACATCAACATTTCTATCGCCTTTTTATCTTTAGTCGCTTTTTTCAGTTATTATATATATTTATAATTTTATATATATATAGACGCTTCTTTCGGCATTTTTGGTACAGGTATACACACAATAACACACACACACACAGGTATACACACAATAACACACACATACAGGTATACACACAACACACACACATACAGGTATACACACAATAACACACACACACACACACATACAGGTATACACACAATAACACACACACACAGGTATACACTCAATAACACACACACACAAAGGTATACACCCAATAACACACACACACACACAATAACACACACACACTTACAGGTATACACACAATAACACACACACACACACACACATACAGGTATACACACAATAACACACACACACAGGTATACACTCAATAACACACACACACAAAGGTATACACCCAATAACACACACACACACACACACACAATAACACACACACACATACAGGTATACACACAATAACACACAGGTACACAATAACACACACACACATACAGGTATACACCCAATAACACACACATACATACAGGTATACACACAAAACACACACACACACATACAGGTATACATCCAATAACACACACATACATAAAAAAGAAAGTACACAAATAACTCCTCCAGTTACAGTAACATGGGTAATTTTAATTTGTGACATTGGAAGCTCCGCCCCCTGGCCTTCTGGTCTTAAGTCCCGCCCCCTAACCGTCTGGTCTTAAGCTCCGCCCCCTAACTTTCTGGTCTTAACCCCCGCCCCATAACCTTCTGGTCTGAAGCTCCGCCCCCTAACCTGACTCACCGCTGTGCAGCAGCAGATCCTTCGTCTGCGCCAGAGATCCGTTGTGCGGCGCTGGCTCGATCTGCAGAACTTTACACATCAGAGGGTAGATGTGGATGCTGTCGAACGGCTCGGACAGGAAGTTCTTCTTGAAGTCGGGTCCGAAGGCCCTGAAGATGGTCTTCATGTCCATCTCTCCGTTATGGTAGCCGTGGTCGCCTTTGTTGACGTAGACGATCAATCTCTGGCGGGAAACAAAACGGAGGAAGAATCGGAATTACAATGATTTACAACCATCTGCCACAAACGATGTCAAAAAGCATCGAAATTCAAATAAGAAAAAAAAAGTTGGTTAGTTTGCACCTTGGTCAGTGAGGGCACTGTGGCTAGTGACCCGTGCTGAGCTTCCCACAGCCCAATGGTCCCACAGTCCAATGGTCCCACAGCCCAATGGTCCCACAGTCCAATGGTCCCACAGCCCAATGGTCCCACAGCCCAATGGTCCCACAGCCCTATGGTCCGACAGCCCTATATTCCCACAGCCCAATGGTCCCACAGCCCAATGGTCCCACAGCCCAATGGTCCCACAGCCCTATGGTCCGACAGCCCTATATTCCCACAGCCCAATGGTCCCACAGTCCAATGGTCCCACAGTCCAATGGTCCACAGTCCTATGATCCCACAGTCCAATGGTACCACAGTCCTATGATCCCACAGTCCTATGTTCCTACAGCCCAATGTTCCCACAGTCCTATGATCCCACAGTCCTATGTTCCTACAGCCCAATGGTCCCACAGTCCTATGATCCCACAGTCCTATGTTCCTACAGCCCAATGGTCCCACAGTCCTATGATCCCACAGTCCAATGGTCCCACAGTCCTATGATCCCACAGTCCAATGGTCCCACAGTCCTATGATCCCACAGTCCTATGTTCCTACAGCCCAATGGTCCACAGTCCTATGATCCCACAGTCCAATGGTCCCACAGTCCTATGATCCCACAGTCCTATGATCCCACAGTCCTATGTTCCTACAGTCCTATGATCCCACAGTCCTATGTTCCCACAGTCCTATGTTCCTACAGTCCTATGATCCCACAGTCCTATGTTCCTACAGTCCTATGATCCCACAGCCCTATGTTCCCACAGCCCTATGTTCCCACAGCCCTATGTTCCTACAGCCCAATGGTCCAAATTCCCCAAAACCTTCGTGAAAAGAGACTCACAGAGTTCAGATTGAAGCCCAGATCCGCGACGACCACGATAGGCGGCAGCCGCTCGCTCTTGGCGAGACGGAAGCTCTCGGGGATCTTGTGTTTCTGGTACACGGTCAGATTAGGCGCATTGGACAGAGCGTCGAACACTTCCTGCTCCCTCCCCGGCCGCGGCGTCAGGATGCCGAAGCCACCGTAGTCGAGGATCTCGAAGCTGGTGAGCTTCAATAAGTTCAGGTACTTATTGAGGATGATCTCGTCCACCTTGTTACAACACATGTCATAACAACACTTTATGTTATAACTACACATTATGTTATGAAAACGCCAAAATGCAATAAATGTATACAGTATTATCTAGACCAGTGGTTCTCAAGCTTTTTTCAATAAAGTTCCCTGTTTGCTTACGTCACTCCCAAGGGGTAAGCTTCTCCTCGGAACGCGTACCTCCTATTGCACCATTTTGATGCTAACAAGTCATCACCTCCCATTCCATTGACTGCCATTCATTTTGACGTCACTTTGACAGCGAATAACTTTATTTTGGTAAATGTGAGATGTTCGAGTCACACACGTGTCTCGTCTTCATATCAGAAACAAGGAAATGAATTTGACCCGTTCTCACTCCTGCTTGGTTAGTGGCTGCACGTGGGACTGCTGGGATTGTTGCAAGTAATGAAAATGCAATAGGGGACCCGGCTGTCAATCAATATCTTCCAGTGATGCGGGCCCCTGATTGGACCGGGCTCGTAAGCAACCGCGTACCCTGCTTACCGATAGTTACGCGTGTGAATCACTCAATTCTCATTGGCTACCTGCCAATGTGGCAGGTAGATTGACAGTGTCACCTGCCAATTGCAAAATTCACCTGCATTTGGCAGGTGGTCGGGTGTTAATTCCATGCCCTGTTCCTGAGTCTTTAAATGGTCTCTCAGTCTGGTTCAGTAGAACTCACAATCATGCGAGATGCTCCTCAGATATTCGGCTTCACTCAATGACCTGCACAGTAACACACCTAATATAATCTAAGTATTTCAAAAGGTCGGACACACATACAGATGTCTATACAGTAATTACCGTTATATCCAAGGGTTGAAGTTGCATTTTAACGGGGCAGTGCAAGTTGCGGCTGTGGTTTAGCTGAAGCTAACGCCACTTGAACTTTCACGTTACAATATAAAAGGTGTGGACCGTTGACTTAGCTAGCACGCAAACAGTTAATTTACATGTCTACGAGCATGTTAGCAAACTACACCAAGAGACAAATACCGAGGAATATTGATAGAAAGCAGGGGAAACTAGTACTTTCATACTTTTTAGCATTGGCTAATAAGCAACCTGCCTGCCATTAGATGCTAGCTTCCGCACTAGTTAGCAGCTAGCCCCAGAAGCTCATGAAAACAAGGCTTTCACCGGAGCAGTCTTACGTTACAGTTTACAGTTCACTGTTGTTGCATGAAATGTTGTTTGTGTTTAGTTTCTATCATCTAATGTGAAACAAGAGGCTATATCAGCCTCGCTACCAGGCTGTCTTGATCATAGACAGTATACAATGGACCACCAGATCCCGTGTCTCTGGACGGAGACCAGTGAAGGATGTTAGAATCACTTTTCCGGTGATGGCTGAGCGTTACTGAGCAGCCTCCAACTGAGCTTGAAGACGTAGATGTGACGTGAGCAACCTGTCTGAAAGTTGGAAGTCTTCTGGTAGCTGTGCCAAGAGAAATCTCAATCATTCCCAATCTAGCAGAGACGGAGAGCGTAGGTATATGTAAGGAGATAACATAGACACAGGCTAATTATTGATCACAAAAATGATAGTTAACATTAGTAATTAAACTTAAACAGCTAATGGAAGTCCAAACTGCCTGAGAGCTTCTCCTGTACTATACGGTAATTCCTCTACTATGAGACAGTAAGTCTCGTGGTTATGACCCAATCGTTAGCCTATTTTTATAAAAACGTCTGCTACGGAGCCATAACGTGAGGTACAAGGTAATGGAGCCTTTTATACATTGTCGTGTTTCTTTAGAAATAAACAACGGACAAATAGAGTCTTTAAACTCTTCAGATGTAAAGTTATTCTCTGTCAAAGTGACGTCAAAATGAATGGGAGTCAATGGGATGCTAACGGGAGGTGATGGCTTGATAGCATCAAAATGGCGCCATAGGAGCTACACGGTCCGAGGAGATGCTTACCCCCTTGGTTCGAGCGTATGGGGAGTGATGTAGGCAAAAAAACCAAAATGGCTGACTTGGATGTGGGCGGGGCTTGATGCCTTCCCACAGGCTGCAGCGAGAGGCTCCTCCTGACGTAGACTTCACCGCTGGTAGCAACGCGGTGAACACCGTTTTAAGATTGTGTGAGATTGTGTGAGATTGTTATTACTAGGGCTGTCAAAATAACGCGTTCATTTCGATGAATTAATCTGAACGCGTTAAAAAAAATAACGCAGATTAATCCATTCCATATTGACGTTTGACCCGGAGCCGTTCTAGCCACCACTGGACTGTAAAATGAAGGAGGGAGACGAGAATGTGCTGCCTGGAATATTAACTGGAACATTTACTTATAAAAATCTTCTTCCTGCCAACCCTGGCTACCGAAATCTGGAGCCACTGATATGTCTGCTCTTCTCTCTGATGCTCTGAAACAGATGATACAGGCAACACAAACACCGCTGCACGGGACGCTAGTTAACACTATACTCAACAGCAGCTAACGTTAGCCTACCGCTAGCTAGTTAACACTATACTCAACGGCAGCTAACGTTAGCCTACCGCTAGCTAGTTTACATTATACTCAACGGCAGCTAACGTTAGCCTACCGCTAGCTAGTTAACACTATACTCAACAGCAGCTAACGTTAGCCTACCGCTAGCTAGTTAACACTATACTCGACAGCAGCTAACGTTAGCCTACCGCTAGCTAGTTAACACTATACTCGACAGCAGCTAACGTTAGCCTACTGCTAGCTAGTAGCTGGATTATAAATGGTTAAAATGCTGACAGCTAACGCTAAACGGTGTAAAGTTTGTCTGTATTTCACTGTAGAGGATTCAACACCGGGATGTAACAATCTGCAGCTGCTGTTGTCGGAAAAACACAGACGGTGCGTTCAATGAAACTGGTAAACTACAGCCTTGTGGTGCATTCAAAGTTATTGTAAATGTCCATTTCCCATCTGGTGGTTGTTTTTGTCGTTCAACAGCAATTTACTAGTGAAATAAGTTATTGTTATTGTTATACATTATTAATAAATCATTTAATTTTGACCATATGGCCTTAGCAATAAACAAGCCGTTCTTTAATGTCACCGACTGTT